>NC_020496.1:729812-772206 GCF_000184155.1 Fragaria vesca subsp. vesca | reverse complement strand
AAGAAGAGGCAAAACTACATATGCAAGTTTCACATAGACTCTTTTCTCTGAGTATAAAGTATTATAGTTTGATCAGAGTCGCGATTATATCAAGGAGGCATAGGTAAACACATGAAACAGAAAAGAACAGTCAAATGGAATGTTAAGTAAGTCTGGTTAAAATTATTCTAAACTGAGAAACATTCAAGAAATTCATAGATCCTGCAATTGTGATCCTGACACAAGTAAGAAAACTCTTTCTTTTGACTAAATTACTGAATTACTGAGACATATTTTTAAGTAGCTACAGATATATAAAACAGAAAACCAGCTTCAGCTAGATTTTTTTTTTCTTATTATTTTGGGGGTGGTGGTTGATTTAGAACTGCAAAAAAGACAGGCTTCATGTTATACAAAACACATCCCCTATAAGCATAGTGAAACATGAAATCAGTCTATCATATCAGTAGAAAAAGGCTAACTTCAATATAGTTGCTCACGGATGCATTGTCATACATATTTAGCCTCTCAAAGAATGCAAGCGTAAAATGTAAAATGATCCACAACAGAGACACCAACCTGTATCAATCAAGCAGTAAAACAAGAATTAGATTATACACGGTACATTGTATCTACTACCTTGTTTTGAGTTGAATTGTAAAACATGTATAGCATTCTCAGCCAAATGAGTTCAGAGATTATAGGATAGTAAAATGCCATACATCAGAGTCCAAGTGATGCGATTACGAATTCTCTCCTTTCATGCTACTTACAATAGCAAAAACACCCGGTGATTGAAGCTGCAAATCAGAAAGGGACCTTTAATTGAGTAACAAAGTCATTCTCATGTAGGCCAGGTTAAGGCAAAATACAAAAATAGTCACGTCAAAAACAATTTCAAAGTGCAACAATGACTTTGACAATTGGTTACCAGGGACTAGAGGATATTGAGAAGGGCATCTCTTAAATGCAAAAGAACAGATTGTACATAAACAAAAATAGCCCTAACAAATCTCACAAGAAGATATAGCTCTCAGACTCTCACAGTAAAAAGTATCTAGGATTCATGCACTGGTAGAGCAGATCACAAACCTAAGAGAAGAGAGTGGCAGCTTGGCAATTGGCCACCATTATCAGCAGCTCCTTGAACCTGAAATTTCAACCATATTCTCAAGGTTAGATGAGTTCTATCTAGTGGTGATAATCAATATGAAAAAGACATATCATTAAAGCTACATTTAAAGCTCCATTTAATATAAAAAAAACAAAGACATGTAAAATATAAATAAAAATGTACCAAACTAGATTTCAAAAAGACAATATCATAAGAAATGTAAAGTATTGTATGTATGTCAAGAAACAGTTGCAGTGGTGAAATAATCTTACCTACGCTTTTCTTTCATTTGTCTCACAGCATCAGCTAAATCAGGACTTTGGAGCTCTTCTGAGTCTTGAAATTTTAAAACTCATATCCTCCATGCCCAGTCATATACAAAAGAATGTGGCTTCCTCCATCACTTAAAAGACGCTTAGATCTTGGAACAGCAGTCTCATGGCGGCCAGTTAATACATAAAGAAAATTTTAAACCGTCACTTCGTAACCTATATAATCTACCTGGTAGAATCAATTTCATTAAATGGTCATGATCAATTTAATAAAAAATCTGATCTGTTCCGAGTAAAAGTAAATAACCTAACCAGGGACAAGAAATCCCACCTCAACAGTGTCTCCATACAAGTTGAGTTTGTGGTTCTCATTATTAAAAACTTGGGCAGGGTACTTATTTCTAGCATTACAAGCCATGTCATCTGCCAGCATAAGTATTATCCTCTCATCAGGTATTCCAAGTCGCTTAACCATTCTTTAAATCAAAACAAAACATACTTAACTGTCTACGTGAGAAAATAAAAGAAGTTCATCCAGGAGGAGAATGACTGTGTGCTTACGTGTATATGGACAGAGTATTGGCCATGTGTCGATGATTAAACCTGACAGAAAAAAAGCCATTTGGAATAGAAAAGTCATATTGCCATTCAATAGAACTATCAAAAGCTTGAATACATTACAACTAAAGTTATTTGTACTACCTCAGTATGATTCTTAACGAATATAGTAGTGGAATAGAATTAACCCTTAAGATGTAACCACGTACTTCTCTTAGTACGTTTTTGATTTGCTAAAGTAATGTTTAGGCTAAAGTACTGATGCAGAACAAAAGACGAAACCTCTGTGGTTTCTTACTTCCAACAACACTAAGATACAAAAGCTTTATTCAGCACTGCCCAGCCGCTAAGTAGCTGGCTGTTGCACAAGTTTAAACCAATTCCTAACCAACTTTGCTTCCAAAACTAGAAAAAATTTACATGAAGCATATCTTCCAACTTCTCTTCTTTTGCATTGGCATTGTTGATAGTGCATAAGTTAAGCAACTAAACATGAATTCAAAACTAAGACCTTACAAGTTTCAAATGAACCAAAATTTGCATCTTGAACAATTAAAGCAAGCAACTTTTGAGAAAGGGTATCATTCACATCCAAAATCTAAAACATGGGCATCACTTTTTTAACACAAAGAACAGTAAATACAGATTGATCTAGTAAATTGAAGCTTGGAATTACCAGAGGTGAGACTGTGCATAGTGGTCTCTGAAGAAGACGAAGGAGACCCAAATGATCCAACCCAGACTGCAAAACGCAGCCATAACCATTTGAACAAATTGCACATCTTGAAGAAGCCAACTTTGGGTGCCCAAAAAGCAAGAAACTTTGGGTTAAGTTGATATGGAATTACAAAACCCAAAAGTGTAAATGGCTCAAAGGACATCGTATAGTTGTAACTTTGTAATAATAAGAAAATGAGAATGGATCCAACGGCTGTTAGGGAGTGACCACCCACTACGGTGGGATAGAACACACAAAATCATTAAATCGCAGCCGTAGATTATCAGACCGTTACCCAACCTCACCGACTTAGCAACGCAGCTATAAACCTCAGAGCTTCTTTGATCTTTGTTTCTCCCACGTTCTTCTCATTCACAAGCCCAAACTTCTTCTTCTCTCTCTCTCTCTCTCTCTCATTCCTTCTCTCTCTCTTTGTCTCTCTCTCAGATTTTGTTCTTGATAAAACAGATTTTGTTCTTGATAAAACCTGAGAAAGAGAGAAAGAGAGAGAGAAGCATAAAGATTGAACCAAACTCTCTGATTCTGAACCAAGAACCAAGTCCTCTGCCAGAGTAAGAAGGAGAGAATAGTAGCAATTCTCATAGCTGAAGATAGAAAGAGTTGCTTTACCAGGTAACATTTCTCTCTTTGAATATGGGTTTTGGGTTTTCTTGATTAGCCAAATTCTGGGTTTTCTGAAAGTTTTAGCTTTTACTGGTTTCCTTTCTTTGATTTCGAGTTTTGTCATTTGGTTGCATTTCGAGTTTTGGTATATGGTATGGCATTGTGGGTTTGGATGATTTCAATTCGTTTCTGGGTCTTGATTTCATCAAATTGGGGGTTTCTTGAATGATTCTGGTTCAGCATTACTTTTGATTCTGGTTTAATGGGTCTGGACTTTGGAAATTGAATTCTTGTTGAATGGGTTTGCATTTGGAATGGCATGCCTGTGTTTTTCTGCTTCTGTGTATTTTGAGTTCTCTTCTTGTAAACATTATAAAGTTGCTGACAAGTGTGTTATGTTGATTATGGAAGATGGGTTTTCAATTGCAGTTTTCCCTTTGCAGTTTTTGAATCAGATACTATTGTGGGTCTTATATTATTACTGTGTTGTGGGATTGTGTACTTTGTTAAAGATGCAAACTTTAAGGCGTCAAAGGTATCTAGGTTGGGTTTTGCTTAGGAAAGTTATAGTCTTTTCTTATAGAGGACTCTGTACCATGTCAATAGTTGGTTAGATTATGAATAAGTCAATAACTACTGGGTTTTATGGTAATAAGCTGTTCAGTTTAGAAAGAAGTTTGGAACTTGGGTTTGTTTCTTAGAAATGGTGAAGGGTATTTTACAATTTATCAAACTGGTTCATGGTGTCGATTTATTGAGACTCCTTGTACAAAATATACATCTAAACATAGAGTTGATAACCCTTTTTGTGATGCATTGCTTACCAGATTATGAATAATGATTGCTTGAGCAAGACTATTGAAGTTTATATCATTGATAGGTTATGTTGTTGTAGTGATATTTAAACATAGAGTTGATAACCCTTTTTGTGATGCATTGCTTACCAGATTATGAATAATGATTGCTTGAACAAGACTATTGAAGTTTATATCATTGATAGGTTCTGTTGTTATAGTGATATTTAAACACACTGCTTACCAGTTTGATGTAGCATGAATAATTTTGAATCTTTTTGAACCGTGGAAAAAGCATGGTGGATTTTGAATCTTAACAGCATGGTGGATTTGTGTTTTATGTCTATTAAGGAGTTTAAGTAAACTAGTTGATCTGTTGTTATAGTGATAGGTTCTGTTGTTATAGTGATATTTAAACACACTGCTTACCAGTTTGATGTAGCATGAATAATTTTGAATCTTTTTGAACCGTGGAAAAAGCATGGTGGATTTTGAATCTTAACAGCATGGTGGATTTGTGTTTTATGTCTATTAAGGAGTTTAAGTAAACTAGTTGATCTGCTACATATCATAAGTAAACTAGTTGGCTCTCTGATTTGTTTCAACATTATAAAGTTCCTCGGGAAAATGGGTTTCTACTAATGGTTCCATGTGTATGCTACAGACTGAGAAGAAGGAAATTCAATGGAACAAGAAGGAGGAGATGATCACTTACCAGGAGTCCATGATGCTCATCTGCAAGATAAAGTAGAAACTGCAAGACGAAGAGCAAGAGCAGTATCAGAAGAAATTGAATTGCAAGAGAAAATTCAGAGAGCATTGACAAGAGCGAGGGAGATATCTCTCAGGATCCTAAGGCAAGAGAAACAAGACAGAGAAAGAGTAGAGGGATAGAGATAGCGAAGCAAAGAGCCCGCAAAGTTGAACTGCCCTATGATATCATTTCTAACATTTTTTGTTACCTCCCCCTGGACTGTTACTGCCGGATGAGGACGGTTGCAACATACTTCAACAGTACAAATATAAAACCTCGTCCTGTGCTTGGAGTTTTGGCACGCTCAAAGCATAATAAGTGGAATGGTCTGATTGGGGTGGACAAATGTGGAAAGTTAGACCATTGGTTCAAGTTTCCACAACTTCCAATGGAGCTGGAAAGGGGACATAGGGAATCCGATTATAAGCTGATTGGAGCGTGCAAAGGGTTGGTTTGCTTCTGCAGACAGGATCGCAGTTGGGATAAGAGTCATTGTGATTATGTAGTGTACAATCCTGCTACCTCTGAGACATTATATCTCCCCGAACTCTGTATGGAATTGGAGGTTGTCATGCATGGATTTGGTGTAGCAGCAGGAGTGTACAAAATAGCTGCCTTCTCTACAAATCAGAGAGCCATCCTCACACTTGGCGACCGAGATTATTGGAGGATATCAAAGAGGGTAGCTGGCTTTTGTATAAACCTATGGGAGGCCAATGATTCTCAAGGTGATGGAAAGTATTCTGATGAGCGTCTCTACTGGATTGGCAGGGAGAAATTAATAGTGTTCGACTTGGTTAGAGAATGTTTTCAAGAGCTTCAAAGTCCTCAACAAATTGAGGAGGAGAACAAGAGTGTGGTTGCTCTTGGAATTGTTGACAATAAACTGTCTGCTTTTGTGGAGTGCCAGGTAAATACCGAGTTGTACACAATGGAGGCTTTTGGAGTTTGGCAGAGACACTCAGAATGGGTCTCTGTAAATGCTACCACAAGGATGATGGCATATAAATATGGTGGTGATGAAAGGCTGTTTGTTTTACACAACAGCAAGTTGGGCGTCCTTGACAGTGAGAGGAGCCATCTTATGTGGCCTACACCTCATGAGATCACTGAGGATGATGATTTCGAAGTCCAATCTGCAATGGTCATTGAGCCAACCTTACAATCATTGCAGGAATTGGGAGCTTTGGTGGAATCTGAGGATGAAAGTCCACTGAGGGAAGCTGATGGAGACGCACAGCAGCATGAAGCTGATGATGAAGACAATGATTCTGAACATAGTGAGCCTATTGATGATACAGGTGCAAAGAATGATGATGATGTAGATGATTACATAGATGTGGAAATAGATTAGGACTTCAAATTCTGATTGAAGACTGTTGCTGAGGTTTGTTTGTAAGTATTTGAAATGGAATTACATTACTGGTTGTCTTTCTGATCTTGAATATAGTCCTAAAAAAGCATCTTTAGTTTGATCTTCATGCTTTTTGTTTGTTGGAGCAAAATCATGTATATCTCATAAGAGTCCAACAGTTGTATGCATACTGTGTAAACAAGGTTAATTGAAAACAACTAGGATATTGTCATATTGTTCCTATTAATATAGATAGATAAATACCAGAAGCCCAAGATAATATAAACATAAATTATTTGATTGGTTTATTAGTTGCCTTGTGAGATGGGACTCTAGGTGAACTAGTCTATATAAAAGGGATCCATGTGCAAGCTCATTTTACGCCTTAAGTTTTCATGCTCATTGTGAAAGGCACTCTGGAGAATTGCTGTTCTGGTCTGCTCCTCTCGTTTAGAATATGGTTGTTTGGTTCTTATGGAACTTGTAAGGTCTTAGTAGTTTTGAGTTATTGGACATGCTTGTTTGTATTCACATTCAAGTTGTGCAAGCTAAGTTTTCAGGAAGCTATGAGTGTGAACCAGGTATCGCAACATAAACGCTGCTGTGGGATGGAGGATGCTTATGAAATTCGGCTGCCCGAAACTGTGACTGCTCTTAGCTTAGGACACTATTCTAGTGCTTTTTGATCTGCATTATTGGAGTACTACTGCAATTTGCTACACACTTACTGGAGTTACTGATATGTTATGTGCTGATATAAACATGCTGAGTCTACATACTTATTATCTCTTCTTTCTCTTTGGATTGAAAAGCTTATATATTCTCCTGAACACAAACAATCACTGTAGTTCTTTTGCCTACCTTCAAGTTTAGTCTCAACGTCTGATGTCAATTGTCTATAGCTACTCTTTGGAGAGGACTTACACTACTTGTGTGTGTCAACATGACTTACACTACTACTCCTCATTGTCTTAATTGAGTTAACGAAATAACTGAAAAAACACTACTTGATCAATAAAAATGACACTCTATTAAAACTTTAAAATTTTCGTGATGTTTTTGTTACAAAAAAATGAAGAAAATAAAAAAGAAAAAGAAAACAACAGACTATACGATGTCGTACAGCCAGTCACAAATACCAGTCTTCAGATTGAATTGGCTCCTTCAGCCATTTACACTTTCGGGTTTTCTAATTCCATATCAACTCAACCCAAAGCTTCTTGCTTTTCTCACTTCTCTATCAAATTGTGCACCAAAGTTCTTAACTTTGCGCTTCAAGATGTCCAAGTTGTTCAATTGCTGTTCTGGGTTTTTGGTTATGGCTACGTTTTTGGTTCTGGGTTCGATCAATGTCTACGAATTTGGGCTTCCTTCATCTTCAGAGACCACTATGCACACTAACAATTGGGCTGTTCTTGTCTGCACCTCTCGCTTCTGGTAATTCTAAGCTTCACTTTACTTTGATCAATCTGTATTTACATTTTTTGTGTGTAAGAAATCGATACCCATGTTATAGATTATGGTTGTTTGTTTCATATGAAACTCTTAAATTCTTAGTTTTGGGTTCTTGGAATGCCCATTTTATAGTTTTGGAAGCAAGTAGTACCAGAATTCTAAGTTAAGTTTGGCTTAGGATTGGTTTGAATTTGTGTCATAGCCAGCTACTTCGCGGCTGCGTAGAGGTAAAAAGCTTCTGTATTTACATGAGTTGGTGTTGTTGGAAGTAAGAAGCCCACAGAGGTTTCATATTTTGTTCTGTATCAGTACTTTAGCTTAATCATTACTCTAGCAAAATCAAAAAGGGTAGTAAGACAAGTAAAAGTAGTACCAGAATTCTAAGTTAACTTCGGCTTAGGATTGGTTTAAACTTGTGTGATAGCCGCAGAGCTGAATAAAGATTCTGTGTTTACATAAGTTGGTGTTGTTGGAAGTAAGAGACCACAGTGGTTTCATCTTTTGTTCTGCATCAGTATTTTAGCTTAATATAATCTCTAGCAAATTAAAAGGGCACTAAGACAAGTAGTTATATCTTAAGGGTTAATTCTATGCCACTACCATATTTGTTAAGAATCATACTGAGGTAGTGTGAAAATCTTGAATTGTAATGTATTTCAAGCTTTGATAGCTCTATACTTCTACTGAATGGCAATATGACTTTTCTATTCCAAATGGCTTGTTTTTCTGTCAGGTTTAATTATCGACACGTGGCCAATACTCTATCCTTGTACAGGTAAGCAACACAAGTCGTTCTCCTCCTGGAAGATCTTCGTTTCTTTTCTCATGTAGATGGTTACGTATGTTTTCTTTTGATTTAAAGGACGGTTAAGCGACTTGAAATACCTGATGAGAGGATAATACTTATGCTGGCAGATGACATGGCCTGTAATGCTTGAAATAAGTACCCTGCCCAAGTTTTTAATATTGAAAACCACAAACTCAACTTGTATGGAGATAATGTTGAGGTGAGATTTCTTGTGCCTGATTAGGTTGTTTACTTTTACTCGAAACATATCAGTTTTCCAATTACATTTGTTAAAATCCAATCATGACCGATTAATGAAACTAAATCTACCAGGTAGATTATCAAGGTTATGAAGTGACTGTTGAAAATTTTCTACGTGTATTAACTGGGCGCCATGAAACTGCTGTTCCAAGATCTAAGCGTCTTTTAAGTGATGAAGGAAGCCACATTCTCTTGTATATGACTGGGCATGGAGGAGATGAGTTTTTAAAATTTCAAGACTCAGAAGAGCTCCAGAGTCATGATTTAGCTGATGCTGTGAAACAAATGAAAGAAAAGCGTAGTTAAGAAAAAATTTACCTCTGCAACTGTTTCTAGATATACATGTACACTAGTATGCATTTCTTATGATATTGTCTTTTTGAAATCTAGTTTGGTACATTTTCATTTATGTTTTGAATGTAATATTTTAAAAATGTAGCTCTGATGAGTGTCATATTGATTATCACCACCAGATAGAACTCATCGAACTTCGAGAATATGACAGGTTCAAGGAGCTGCTGATAATGGTGGACACTTGCCAAGCTGCCACTCTCTTCTCTCAGGTTTGTGGTCCGCTTTACCAGTGCATGAAATCTAGATACTTTTTAGTTTTAGTTTTTATTGTAAGATTCTGAGAGCTATATTTTCTTGTGAGATTTGTTAGGGATACTGTTGTTTATGTACAATCTCTGTTCTTTTGCATTTACAAGATGCCCTTCTCAATATCGTCTAGTCACTGGTAACCAATTGGCAAAGTCATTATTGCACTTTAAAATTGTTTTTCACGTGACTATTTTAGTATTTTGCCTTAACCTGGCCTGCATGAGAATGGCTTTGTTACTAAATTAAAGGTCCTTTTCTGATTTGCAGCTTCAATCACCGGGTGTTTTGACCATTGGAAGTAGCATGAAAGGAGAAAATTCATACTCGCATCACTTGGACTCTGATGTATGGCATTATTTTCATATAACCTGTGAACTCATCAGAGAATACTATGCGGTGTTCTTTAGTTCAACTCATGTGCATGTGCTATGCACATGCTATACCTTATACATGTGCATTTCCACTTGGAACACGTTGGCACAGTAGCAATATAGGCGGTTGAGATACTTTTTATTGAGTTTGATACTTGCTTTCAGGTACCTGTGACAAACTTCTTTGGATCAGTCGTGGAAACCATACAATACTGATTCAGCCTATAAAGACCCTTCAAGGAAAAGTTGCCGCAGAGCTGATATCAATACACCAGCCAATGGTGATGAAAGAACTTTGGCAGGTTCAAATGGTCAGGATCAATTCGGTGACCTGAAAAAAGAGGTGATGTTTCTATAACCATTCGTGTTAATGTATGAGCCTGGTTTTATCTGCATCACTGATAATGGGAAGGAATGAATGATGCAGGATCAACAAGGCGCTTTCAGACATTTCCTTCACTGAAGAAGGAGATCACCATAATGCACTACAAGGAGGTATATATTTCCTTTACCATTTGCATTGTAGTTTCTTGGGTTTTTCATGAAAAAGCTTAAATCACTGTTTAGCCAATCTTGTAATTGAAAATGGGCGTTTGGTGATGAATGTATTGGCAGGAGAAAGAGGCAAAGAAAGAAGCTTTCAGGAAGTACTTGGAATCCACTGGAGTCCTTGATGCACTCACCTAAGGTCTGTTGCTCTCTTTTGTCTCTATTGATTTGAAGCTTAATCAAGTCCTTTCCTTTTCCTTTTTCATTTTTTTGTGTGAAAAAATTGATTTTCATTCTAATATAATATAATGCCAATCTGTTTCAATGAATGTCAGTTTAGATGACTAATTGCCCATATAAGTTATTGGTTATTCATTCTTATCAGTTTGTTCAGATGTTGAAAGAAAGATGTTAGCTTTTGATTTAATTTGCAATTTTTGGTTCTCTTCCTAATATCTCTTCCACATTGTTGCTCAATCTTGAACCTGTATATGTGATCAGTTTCGATATGCATGGCAGGTTTGTTCAACAAAAGTTAGGAGGTCCATCTATCTCTGAATACGAAAAGCTGCAGGCTGAACTTTTGGATTTGCAGATGAAGTATAACCAACTTTTTACAGCTTACGAAGAGACAAGTGCAGAGGTATTCTAATCTTTGAGCTTGGTATAGGCAGTGGCCAGGAGCATTGTGGACTGAAATGTGAAGTTTTATAACTATGTATGATGATAAAAACGTTAACCATGTATCAAATGGAGATGAAGATAGGAAATTTGTGAAAGCTATGTTAACTATGTTTCAAATGCAACTACTGATTATGATTGGGTTTAGTATGCATATTACAGTTGAACACTTAAATAGGAGAAAGGCAAGAGTTCAGACATATACAGAACTGTCCTAAGGTATTAGACTATTAGTTCCAACTTCTAACAACGCACTAACTCAAAATTCCTGTTATTTGAATGATCAAATATATACCGAGTAATGAAGTATGGTGAAGATATAAATCTGAACTGGAATCATCAGAAAATGGATGGTGCTCTATTGCAATTGGCCACAAAGGCATGAGCTGCAGTGCATGTATCATTCTCAATCAGGAATGCGCATTACACCTCCTTATTTCCTTATGTAATGTCTCTGACTGTTACTGATCTGAATGTGGATACTTCTCTTTTTTTATGTGTGCTGAAAGCATGACTGTGAATATGTGGGCTGTCTATAAATTTGTTTTAAGGAGATACTCATTGTGGTAGCATAGAGATATTTAGAATAAGTCAGTATGCTAGATTAACACGCCAAGTATGTGTAAATATAAATTCCTTAGTTATTTATATAGCAGCCTTTCTCAGGTGCGGACGTTCGCACCAAAGTTTTGGTGCGGATTTTTATTTTTGCACCAGTTCCCGATCGAATTTCCTCAAACTTCCTTCTAGACATATCTAGATCATCTTGTGTTGATCATCTCTGCAAAATTTCAGCCAATTTGGTGATCGTTAAGGCCCTCAAGATCGAAAAACAAATCTGACGGACTGAATTATGTCCGGTTCATCATCTCCATTTGTTTTTCGATTTTGAGGGTCTTAACGATCACCAAATTGGCTGAAATTTTGCAGAGATGATCTACACAAAATGATCTAGATATGTCTAGAAGGAAATTCGATCGGAAAGTGGTGCAAAAATAAAAATCCGCACCGAAACCTTCGGTGCGGACGTCCGCAGCCGAGAAGGCCTGATTTATATAGAGTTATGGACTATAAATTGTGGAGAGTAAAGTGAAAAAAATCGTTCTGGTTGCAACTTGATCCAATCTCAAATTAATTTGTGACTCGGATCTATAACTTACAGTAATGTGATCGACAAATACTTTGTAATATACGAACCTCAACGACGTCCCCAGAACCAACCCACGAATCCATTTCATCCCGAATTTCACTTGTATATCAAAAACCAGTAGATCCACAAAGTCCTCTATTGTTGGTCTATGGTTATAGTCCAAGAAAAGACAGTGAAATTACTGGAATAAAAAATGAAATTATTACATTAGAAAGATAACGGGTGAAATAAGAAGTAAAAAACCCAAAGCGACACGTTTACAAAGCATATAGGGACATAGTTCGACATCAACGATGTGAGAAGTGAGAACACTCCTTCACTTTCCCAAATCTACTGCAAAACCTTACTATGCTCAACATCAACAACCACCACTGGTTCACCTTCTTCTAGTCTTCACATTGTCTCAGCCTGACAGGTTCTCTGTCTCTCACATGCTTTCTTCTTTGTATTTGTAAATGGTTTAGTTTTCTGTACTGTACCCCCGTGTTTCTTTTGAGCTTGATTTGATGAAATGCTCAAAAATGGAAGATGGGTTTGCAATTACAGTTTTTCCTTTGCATTTGTTGAATCAGACAAGAAAATTTTATTGTGGGTCTTATGTTATTAGTGTGTTGGGATTGGGCAACTTGTTAAAGATGCAAACTTTAAGGTGTCAATAGGTATCTAGGTTGGGTTTTGCTGATGAAAGTCAGTCTTTCCTTAAAAAGGACTCTGTATAATGTCAATTGGTGGCCAGATTATGAAAAGCTACTGGGTTCATGGTTATAAGTAGGTTCAGATTAGAGAAAAAGTTTGGAACTTGGATTTGTTTCTTAGAAATGGTGAAGGATATTTTTTCAATTTATCAAATTGATTCATGGTGTTGATTTCTTGAGACTCCTTATTGGATTTGAAGACTTCAGAAATACAAAATCTAGATGTAAATGTATAGTTGAGAACCCTTTTTGTGATGCATTGCTTTGCCAGATTATGAATAATGATTGCTTAAGCAAGACGATTGAAGTAGTTATTTTTGATAGGATAACCTGTCATAGTGATATTTAAACACTTTGATTACCAGTGTGAAGTAAACATGAGTTCTTTTTGAACGATGGACAACCGGTGGATTTGTGTGTTCTATGTCGATTGAGGATATTTATTAAACTAGCTGACTTGCTACGTATCATAAGTAGAACTGTACTGATAGTGGAGTATGCCCTCAGCAGGGTGATATGAGTCGACAAGAGAAAAAGAAGGAAAAAATGTTGGAAAATGATGTCCATGCTGCATTGACCTGTGACGACATCCTAAATGAGATACTTCTTCGGCTGCCAGAGAAATTTGTTTTCAGATTGATACTTGTGTCAAAGAGGTGGCTTCGGGTGATATGTAGCTCTTCGTTTCGATCTGATTATCGTGCTAGATGGGGAGTGGACTTTCATCATCTGGGTTTCTTTGTCTGCAACCAGCTTTACCTCAACAGACCTAAAGATGGGATGCGCCGACCCAAGTCTGAGCCTGCACTTCAGTTGTTGTCAGCTTGTGAGGAAGGTGATGATGTATGCAATGATTTGATGGCTTCTGGGAATTGCAAACAGCTCGGTTATTTCATTGACTCTTGCAATGGGCTTCTTCTTTGTGGTCGCCACCCACTGACATATTCTGTTTGGAACCCAATCAGCAAAGTGCTATTCCAACTTCCTCAACCTCAGCGCTTCTACAAACGCTTGTGTATGGCATTCATCGCTGAGGATAATTTCGATGACATTCTTCAGTACAAGGTTATTCGTGCAAACTGTGAATGCAAACGCGAGGTTAACACTGTGTCCATTGAGACTTACTCTTCAGTGACTGGTACATGGAAGCATTTCACGCTCACTTGCTCTTCAAAATTTTCCTTGCGCCCCTGGACAGTGGCTACTGTGATCAATGGTGTCGTATACTGGTTTGCAACTCAGGGAAAGATAGCCATTAAGGAAAGCGTAGCGATTTATGACCCACGTGTTGGAAACACACGAGTAGAGTTGCTTAAATTACCTGATGGGAATATTTCGCAGGACTATGATGAGTTTGTTCTTGGGGAGTCCTCAGATGGGCTATTGCAGTATGGTCAGAGCAGCAAGTCAGGCATGGAGATATGGGTTCTTGAGAAGGAACAAGATAGTAGTATCTCATCTATTACCACAAACGTGCAATCAAACCGCAAGTGGAAAATTAGATACAGACTTGGTTTCAAAGCAATGTGGAAGAAAAATCCAAGCTTTTGCAAGCAGACAAAAGAAGCTCAATTACTGTCATTCCTTCCTCGGAATTCTGAATATGTCTTCATAAGATCTGGACAAAACATATTTCTCTTGCACATTGAAAGCCAAATGTTGAAGGTGAATCGATATCATGGTCCTAGCTCTCATATCCAGTGGGATTTCAGTAGAGTGGTGCCTTACTTTCAACCTTCTTGGCCACGATCTTCTTTATGTCATGAAAAGGCAGCAACATCTGCTTGGCCTTCTACAAACCAAGAAACTGCGGCACCTGCTTGGCCTTCCTGGTGAATTTGTAAACACCTAATTAGCTAACTCATGTGATCCCTAACTGTGTCATGGGTTTGGTTTAGTATTGTGTCAATTAACTATGAATCTGTGGAGTAGTTTGAAGTACTAGTGATCCCTAGTTCCCTACATGTGACATAGGTTGTGTTTAGTTGTGTCATGAGAAGATGCATGTTGCTAGTATGCGGAGATGGAATTCTCTTTCAGATCTCTGTAAAGTTTTCTCGTATCCTTATCTTCTATGGCAATGCGGTTTCAGGCTTTCAGATATTTAGTAGATTGCACTCTTATGTTCTTATACATGCTAACGCTGCTTGCTTCTTCAATCTTTTTTTAGGCTTTTAGCCATCCTTTTAACCATAGAAGTATAAAATGCCTGTTAAATCTTTACAGTTTACACCAATGTTGCACTTGGTTATTGTTTCTTCATGGCTAGCCTCCTCCTTTCCTTTTCAACCCTAAACTTGCCTGCATTCTCAAATAGTCATTATGCACTCCTTCCGATTCATCAACACTTCATCGTTACAAAATCTAAACCTTCATTCTTGCCCCTAACCAACCGAAAATGAACCAAAAATGTATCGAAATATCAAAATGACATGGAGAAAATATCAGAAGAAAAATAAAATGTTGACCATGATCACAACAATCGGACGGTTGGAACGATAAGTTGCACATTCTTACAATAGACTCACCCACACAAGATCACGACATTCCCTCTAGAACCATAACACTATGACATCAGAGACATATACCGTTAGGAAAAGAGAGAGAAGACTTGGTTAGTAGCCACTAATAGGCGCGAAACGAGAGGGAAGACAACCGAGAACACAGGAGCTTGTGAAGAATGTCACTCCCTCAACCCCATTCGATCCACATTCACTTTCCACATTCACAAAACTTGCCCAAACTCACCAATCAACCTTTCCCTGTTTCTCTTTCTACCCCAAACCCAGTTTTTGATGCAAAGTTTGAATCTTTCTGGCACCCCATTCACCCAAACCCAGTTTTTGCCTTCATTTTGATGCCAAGTTTGGATCTTTCTGGCACCCCATTGATGGTTTGATCCAAAGTTTGATGCTTTTGATCAAAAGGGTGTGGTTCATTTCATGGTGGGTCTGTGGTGGAGAGGAACTCTTCTCATGCAGACCAAGTGTATGAAGAAAGTCCTCACTGAATTGATGAGCTTTTGATTCCCAGCTTGAAAAATGGTATGTGAAATTTTTGGTTGGATGTGTTATGAATTGACCCAATTTTTGGATTCAACTAGTTTCCCCAAATCCTGATTTTGAAATGAGTTTCTGGGTCCAAGTGGGTGTTAGAGTTGATGAAAGCCCTCTATGGAATTTTAAGTTGTTATCAAAATACAATATCAAGTTTTGTTTTTGTGATCAAGCATTTTGATTTTAGAGTTTGAGATACAAAAATGGGGAGGAATTGTTTAGGGTGCTATCCTTTAGAAGAACTCAGGATATGATGGAGGGTGTTTTCCTTGAGCTCAGTTGGTTTTGTAAGACAATGTCATTGAGATGTTACTCATTTAGTTATACACTATTGCAAGCACCGCCATTTGTAAATGAATAGTTTCCTGAATCATTTAGCTGGAGAAGAAACACTAGTATTTTTTTCTCCCTAGGTAAGGCACAAGGTTGTGGCAGCTCAAACGAAGCATTGAGCAAGCCAGATGAGCATGTCTACGATGAAAGTGGTGAAGTTATTACTTGTGTGGATCATTGACATAGATTTATAGATGAAGGGGAGAAAAAGTGTACTGTTGGAGGAACTAGACACTTCAAGTTAGCTTAGGTGACCAATTGCACTTCAAAACTTAAACCCGTGGTTCCTTTCTTTCCAGAGTCTGTATAAATGAACACGAAAGTAGTCTTCCAAAAGGGATTGTGAATGAAGTTTGTGTTATTTATAAAGATATTATATATATTGTTCTGTATAAAGCAAAGATGATGAAGTCCTTGTGGCGAATGTGTATCAACAGGGCACAGCAGTGAATATCATAGTAGGCTCTCATGTCTGGTGCGAAGACCCAGATTTGGCTTGGACGGATGGACATGTCACGAAGATTAACGGACAGGAAGTTGAGATCCAGGGTAGCAATGGGAAGAAGGTGCATTGCTCTCGCCTCTTTTATCAGTTAACTGTAGAAAGTATTCTTGGAGAATCGTAGTCTAATGAGTTTCAATGTTTTGTGCCTTAAAGATGGTTGCCAACTTATCAAAAATATATCCAAAAGACATGGAAGCTCCTGCAGGCGGAGTTGATGACATGACAAAGTTATCTTATCTGCATGAGCCTGGAGTTTTGGAGAATTTGAAAACTAGATACGAACTTAATGAAATTTATGTACGTTCTCATTCCCTTTTTTTTGAAAGTATACGTTCTCGTTCCCTTCATTTCAATAGAACTGCTAAGTTTCAGTGTTATATAATACAATATTGGTATCATGACAGACTTATACTGGAAATATCCTTATTGCCATTAACCCATTCCAAAGACTGCCCCATATCTATGATAGTCACATGATGCAACAATACAAGGGAGCACCATTTGGAGAACTAAGTCCTCATGTTTTTGCAGTTGCTGACGTTGCATACAGGTTACTTTTATTCCTATTTAACATGGTACATATTGTTCAATGTATATGTACCAAACTTTTATGATTTAATGCTTTAAACGAAACCAGGGCAATGATTAATGAGGGAAAAAGCAATTCAATTCTGGTCAGTGGTGAAAGTGGAGCAGGTAAAACTGAGACCACAAAAATGCTCATGCGGTACCTTGCATTTCTGGGTGGCCGGGTTGCAACTGAAGGACGAACAGTTGAACAGCAAGTTCTTGAAGTATGATTTATATCCTAGCTTCCATTTGGCAATTAGAATAAGCAACATGTACTCGGTATCATTTCTAATTTATCAAGTTCCATCAAGTTCTTATGCAAACTCTAAATTTTTTTTTTTCTCTTGTGAGTGCAGTCAAATCCAGTTCTTGAAGCATTTGGCAATGCTAAAACTGTTAGAAATAACAATTCTAGGTAAGATACTTTTCATTTGAGGATCGAAGTTGGCAGTTTATTCTCTCTTTGATAATACATGTATCAATTGACTTTGGCTTGAGATTCTGTCTGTTTAGTCTCCCTATTCACTAATAGCCATGTCGTGTAATAAAGTAGACTATATCAAGGTGTTACACTCTAGTGCCAGATTGGTTAGATTCAGCCATCATTGTGCTGATATTAATTACTTGGGTCAATTTTTATCTCCTGCTGATATATCCTTTTTAATTGATACTGTTGCAGTCGATTTGGTAAGTTCGTTGAAATCCAATTTGATAAGCAAGGAAGAATCTCTGGAGCAGCCATCAGAACTTACCTTCTGGAACGGTCTCGTGTTTGCCAAGTTTCTGATCCTGAGCGCAACTACCACTGCTTCTACCTTCTTTGTGCTGCACCACAAGAGGTAAGTTCCTGCTGCAATGATGACTTCAATTAGACTATCAATGTATCACTTCCTGTTTCTTTTCTTGCAACTTTTAGCTAACATTATTTAATGTTGACAGGAAATTGAGAAATACAAATTGGGAGATCCTAAATCATTTCACTATCTTAACCAGTCACGTTGCTATGAGCTAGTAGGGGTAAGTGACGCCCATGACTATCTTGCCACAAGGAGAGCTATGGATATTGTTGGAATAAGTGCAAAGGAGCAGGTATAGCCCTCTTCTTAAATGCTTTCAGTAAAGGAACCAAGAAAGAGGACCATCTCATCCTCTGTCTGTCTCTCTGTTCCAGGAAGCTATTTTTAGAGTAGTTGCCGCAATTCTTCATCTTGGAAATATTTTATTTACCAAGGGAAAGGAAGTTGATTCATCAGTTCCAAAAGATGACCAAGCCAAATTCCATCTCAAGATGGTTGCAGAGCTTCTCATGTAACCACTCTTTCATAATAGTTGCTCCAAATTTGTATTTTAAATAGTTTTCCATTCAAGTTCTGATAATTTTCTATATCTGCATCATCTCAGGTGTGATACTGCTGCATTAGAAGATGCATTATGTAAGCGTGTCATGATAACACCCGAAGAAGTTATCAAGAGAAGTCTTGATCCTCAAAGTGCAACAATTAGTCGTGATGGTTTAGCAAAGACAATATATTCTCGATTGTTTGACTGGTTAGTCACTTGTATTCAACATATAATCAGATTAGCATCTTTCAAAAGAAAAAGAAAAAAAAAAAGCAAATTTACATGCGGTTGACTCTGAAAAGAAATATTTAGCCACAGAAGTTTGATATTCATGTGAAGCTAACATGTGTTTCTTTCTCCTATACAGGTTGGTAGACAAAATTAATGTTTCAATTGGACAAGATGCTAATTCAAAATCTTTGATTGGGGTTCTTGACATCTACGGTTTCGAAAGTTTTAAGAACAATAGGTAACAGTTGATATACATAGTACAACTCATACAGTCCATGCATAAAATGCAGAACTCAATCAGCCCTTATGTGTAGGCAGTATTTTGCAACTTACTTTCAGCTTATCATGCTGTGCAGTTTCGAGCAGTTCTGTATTAACTTCACAAATGAGAAATTGCAGCAACATTTCAATCAGGTGGGATGATGTAGACCTCTTTCGCTTTCTCTATTTTATATTTAATTGAGAATTTTTGCTCTATGTTATAAATTTAAGTTCCTGCTGCTGATGTTTTCAGCACGTTTTTAAAATGGAACAAGAAGAGTACACAAAAGAGGAGATTGATTGGAGCTACATTGAATTTGTCGATAATCAAGATGTCTTGGATCTTATTGAAAAGGTAATACCTACTTCTACTGTTTAGTTCATTAATAGAACTAAAATGAATAATAATTTGTTAAGGTTAATATGAACTGCCTAGTAGACAAATATGATTTGATGACAGATGGACTTTTATAAGCAACACGTCAGTTTTCAGTGTTCTTATGCTAGTCTTATACAAGAATGTTTGTATTTTTTTTCTTTTTCTGACGGGTGTTTTTTTCATATGATTTTTCCTTTTGGCAGAAACCTGGTGGAATTATTGCTCTTCTCGATGAAGCTTGGTAAGCTACTATTCAGATGGGTGAAATTCTGTCATTAATTGTTTCGTTGAAGTTTGACTCCCACTGTTAAATAAGCATGTTTGAAGTTTTTCATTAATTTTGCATTTGCAGCATGTTTCCAAAGTCCACCCATGAAACCTTTTCAAATAAGCTATATCAGACATTTAAAGTTCATAAGCGCTTCGTAAAGCCGAAACTGTCTCGAACTGATTTTACCATTGCGCATTATGCTGGAGAGGTAAAGTCGATCAAGAAAGAAGGAACTTCTTGAGATATGTGATACTTGTTCATTTGGTAATTTACCTTTCAAAATCTTCATTACAGGTGCAATATCAGTCTGAACAATTTTTGGACAAAAACAAGGACTATGTGGTTCCTGAGCATCAAGACTTGTTGGGTGCTTCAAAATGTCCTTTTGTGGCAGGCCTTTTCCCTCCACTTCCAGAAGAGACAGCTAAGTCTTCCAAGTTTTCTTCAATTGGCTCTCGGTTTAAGGTACTTCTGCTATTGTCTTGATGGGTGTATTACCCTTGATAATCGAATATCAATAAGCTTGATCATGTGGCTCCTTTCTATATTCTGCAATTCCACCTTCTGTAACAAGAAGTTGACTCATTCTGTATGTTCTACCTGGTGCAGCTGCAACTGCAGAGCCTAATGGAAACCTTAAACTCTACAGAGCCGCATTATATCAGATGTGTAAAGCCAAATAACCTTCTAAAACCGGCTGTATTTGAGAATGTAAACATTATGCAGCAACTCCGCTGTGGTGTAAGTAAACAAGTTTCTTTTCTCTTTTCCACTTCATACTTTAAGCCTAACATAATGCATCCAGTTTTACTTCCTTCTCTATATTTATTATTATAAATACTGCAACTTTTTCCTTGTAGGGTGTTTTAGAGGCAATCCGAATTAGCTGTGCTGGTTACCCTACCCGAAAACCTTTCTTTGAATTCACCAACCGATTTGGACTTCTTGCCCCAGAGGTCCTGGCTTCAAAGTAAGTTAGTATCTCTGGAATTTTAAGTTCAAGTTGGGGATGAAAAGTTGAGGACTCATAATTTCAACTTTGCACTTGAACTTGATCGATCTACTTTCTGATGCTTATTTTTTTTATGAGCAGTGTTGATGAAAAATCCGCGTGCAAAAAGATTCTCGAAAAGAAGGGTCTTCAAGGGTTTCAGGTAAAGTGAGGTGTTCTCTTTGCTGCTTTGAAGCATGCTGTTATATTGTAGTATAATTTCTACTCCTAGTTCTACTGTCTCCAAACTGCCATTTGCTTTACCCAACTTATAACCACTCATGCAAATGGCAGCATGGAGTTATACGGAAATGGAATTAATCATAATGGACAGAAACTTAGAATGCACTAAGCGTTTTACATAGATGAATTATAAGTGTATATCAAAGACTTAACATTTCTTTTCAATTTTATATTGCAGATAGGTAAAACAAAGGTCTTCTTAAGAGCTGGTCAGATGGCTGAGTTAGATGCACGAAGAGCCGAAGTACTTAGTGGTGCAGCAAAAACTATCCAGCGGCGTGTACGAACTCATTATGCACGGAAAAGGTTTATTGCATTGCGTCAGGCAACCATAGTTCTGCAATCAATATGTAGAGGTGAGCCATATGAAAACTGTATTATCAAGAATCAGGTCTATAACTACACACAGTAATATTTGATTTTTATAGAGAATATATGAGCAGAAAGATATGTACCTATTGTTTCCCTTTACTTCCTATCTAGCACAAATTTCTGGAACTTTGGGAACTGGTAGTCAGTTTTTTATTAACATATTTGGTAAAACTTGTAGGAAGACTCTCTTGCAAACTCTTCGATACCATGAAAAAAGAGGCAGCTGCTAAGAAGATCCAGACACACATTCGTAGATATCGCGCCAGAACAAATTATAAAAAACTCCATCTCTCAGGGCTCGTCTTGCAAACAGGTCTAAGAGCAATGGCTGCTCGTAATCAATTCAGATTTAGGAAGCAAGCTAAAGCAGCAACTATTCTTCAGGTAGTATATAGAATCTTGCAACTTGCATGAGTTTTATCTTTTTCTGCATGAGATTTGAGTGATCAAGAAACAACTTGGGTGGTAAATAGTAATTTTCCTTTTCATGCCATAAGAAAACTAAATGAAAACTTGCAGGCTATATGGCGATGTCATAAAGCTGCGTCATACTTGAAGAGGCTCAAGAGGGGTACAGTGGTCGCACAGTGCCGAATGAGGGGAAAAATTGCAAGGAAGGAACTTAGGAAGCTCAAAATGGTCAGTATTTAACTTATCTCTGTACATGTCTACCTGTGTGAAATAGTCATCAATTGATAGTTCAGAATCCTAAATAAGACTATTATATCAATTTCACTCTCCACGTACAGGAAAGTGCAAGGCTCTTTCCAGTATTGGGATATTTGCTACATAATTGAAGAACATTGCATGCTTTGACTTAAAGATAGTGGGTATCTATAAGATGGTGATAACGTTATACACAGGCCTTTAAGAAGCAAAAATCTGAATGACAGTTATGGACTACAGTGAATCAGATTAGCCCTTCTATTTTTACATAGATATGTATGCCTAGTTCAACTGATTATTCAAGATGCACTGATCATTGTCATGAGTATACTTATTCACAGATTTTCTCTAATCTAGATATAGTTTGTAATATGTTTCTTGCTCATGTCCCTTTCCTTCATTTGTGATATTCACATTATCGCTAAAATTTCTGCAATTCTCTGCAGGAAGCAAGGGAAACAGGTGCTCTTAAAGAAGCAAAAGACAAGTTAACAAAACAAGTAGAGGAACTAACTTGGCGTCTGCAGTTGGAAAAACGTCTAAGGGTAATTCTATCCCTCGCAGTCTGTGGGACTTTCATTTGTACCTTCACCGCTGCTAGGTCTCATAGATTCTAATTTGGGGTTTTCATGGAGATTTCATCGTGCTTAGTACATTTCCTTCCTGCAGACTGACCTTGAAGAAGCGAAAGCACAAGAGATAACAAAATTGCAGCACTCATTGCAAGAAATGCAGCAAAAAGTTGAAGAAACAAATGCAAAAATTGTCAAGGAACGAGAGGAGGCTGCAAAGAAAGCTCTTGAAGAGGCAACTCCTGTTATTCAAGAAACCCAAGTTGTCGTTGAGGACACCAAAAAAATTGATTCTCTAACAGCAGAAATGGAGAGTTTAAAGGTATGAAGCTCAACCTAATAGGCAGCCCTTGCAGTTGTCTCACATGAAATCATGCGTAATATCTCTCCTCTCTACTTGCCATAATATTGTGTATGTATAATGATAATAGCCAGTTGACTAGTTACTATTGTGAACATAGAAAAAAAAAAAAAAAAAAAAAGAAAAAGAGAGAGAGAAGAGGGAGAGAAATAGAGGCAGTGTCTGAATTCTAATAAAACCAATCATTCAGATTTGCAAGGTTTACGTACTTACAAACAGTAAACTAACCAACAATGAAACACCTAAACTAAAACAACTCTTAATAATACTAAACTAACATAACAGCTACTTGGCATATTGGCATAAGGATGTTAACGAATTCTATAGAAGTGGTTATGACATAATTCTGAATCAAATTGGAGGATAGAATTTGCTAGATCGCTACTCATTTATTTTTCATGTGCATAGCAGTAGATCATGATCATTTATATTTATCTTTATCTTGGCTCTCTTCGTAAACCTTCCCAGGCTTCGTTGGATTCAGAGAAACAAAGAGCCGATGACTGTGAAAGAAAATACAATGAAGCTCAAACATCTGGTGAAGAACGGCGTAAGAAATTAGAGGAAACTGAGAAAAAAGTCAGTCAGCTCCAGGAAAATATGACCAGGTAATATAACATCTCAAGGCATGGTGTTATATGCTCATTTCGTGGCTAAATGGCAGTAGAGCAGGTCTCACGAAACTTTTGTCAAAGAACTCTTCTGTTGTGCTCTTAATAACAATGAACCCATCAAATAGTTGCAATGCTTCACTATGAACCAGTTAACTGAATTTCTTAGTTCTTATATAATGGGAAGCTAGGGAAAGCCTATTGTTTAGAAAATTAGAAGCATTTGTTTGAGAGAAATAAATTATCATTTCTAGTTAGCACTACATGGTTGACTGAAAATCTGGAATTCATTGATTAGGCTAGAGGAGAAGCTTACCAATCTAGAATCAGAAAATCAAGTATTGCGTCAACAAGCTGTTTCCATGGCACCAAATAAGTTCCTTTCTGGACGGTCCAGATCAATTATTCAGGTACTTACACATGTGAATAATGAAATCCTGTAGCTTTCAGGTGGTTAAGATTTCCTTCTTATTTGATGATTACAGAGGGCAGCTGAAAGTGGTCATATTCCTCCCGAAGCAAAGGCAGCTCAGGTATGTTTCTCTTCAACTTCATGTATAGAAAACAGTCGCTATGATATTTTGTACACTATTTCTTAACATTTCTGTCTTGCTAAATGGATCAGGATCTACATAGTGCTTCAATAAACCACAGGGAGTCTGAATTAGAGGATAAGCCACAGAAATCACTAAATGAAAAACAGCAGGAGAATCAAGAACTGCTCATCCGATGCATTGCGCAACACCTAGGCTTTGCAGGGAACAGGCCTATTGCTGCCTGCATCATATATAAATGCCTATTGCAGTGGAGATCATTTGAAGTTGAGCGGACTAGCATCTTTGATAGGATTATTCAGACCATAGGCAATGCCATTGAGGTTTGAAATTTGCATCTTTTATTTTTCTGTTTATTCATTTCAAAAGAAAGAAACCTTTTAACCTAAGTACCACCACTTGGATTTCAGACCCAGGATAACAATGAAATCTTGGCCTATTGGTTATCCAATGCCTCAACACTTCTATTACTACTCCAGCGTACACTGAAAGCAAGTGGTGCTGCAGGAATGGCACCGCAACGACGTCGATCATCATCAGCTACATTATTTGGAAGGATGACACAAGTAATTCCAAGTCCCTCATCAACAGTCAATACTTTCAATTCATGAATTGTTATTTCCTCAGTTGTTTGACTGTTCCACACTTTTCCTGTTTTATTTTTGTTCTTCTAGAGTTTCCGTGGAACCCCACAAGGTGTCAATCTTTCCTTAATCAATGGTGGATCGAGTGGTGGAGTGGACACTTTACGGCAAGTTGAAGCCAAGTACCCAGCTTTACTATTCAAACAGCAACTCACAGCATATGTAGAAAAGATTTATGGGATGATTCGAGATAATTTGAAGAAAGAGATTTCGCCATTGCTTGGATTGTGCATCCAGGTACCATTAATATGTCCATCTATGGACTAGAAAACAATTATTGAAAAAGGACAATGCTGCTTTCACTTCTTTGTCAAAACTATTGCTGAAGTTGACTTTAACAGGCACCAAGGACATCAAGGGCGAGCTTGGTTAAAGGTTCTCGATCAGTTGCTAATACCGAGGCCCAGAGAGCTTTGATTGCTCACTGGCAAGGGATTGTTAAGAGTCTCGGAAACTTCTTAAATACTTTAAAAGCAAATCATGTCAGTACTCTTCTTTTCCCCCTCTGTTACTTGACATAAATTGAGATTTAGTTTTATCTATGCTGCCTGTTCCATTTGTGGGTCGAATAACCATCAAAAAGGAGAGTACGGTTATTATTATTGAATATTCATACTCTTGATTTCTCTAACATTCATTTCAGAGGTGCATGCTTTCTGAATTCTTGAACCAGTGGACCTACTCTTCAAAGTCTCACACATTTTTTGTTCCTTTTTCCAGGTACCTCCATTTTTAGTTCGCAAGGTCTTCACACAGATATTCTCCTTCATCAATGTTCAATTATTCAACAGGTATCATATATATATTCTCATACTTGAAGTTACCCTTGATCGGTATACTGTTTAAAACAAGTAAAAAATTATCCTTCATATATTTATATTTCTCTGTAGCCTTCTATTACGACGAGAGTGCTGTTCGTTTAGTAATGGGGAATATGTAAAAGCTGGTTTGGCTGAGCTGGAGCATTGGTGCTATAAAGCAACAGATGAGGTACCCTGAAATTATTTCTACCTTTCTTTATAGTATCTTAAACTCTTACTGAATAAACGAAAATACAGTATGCAGGTTCAGCTTGGGATGAACTCAAGCATATTAGGCAAGCCATTGGATTCCTGGTATTTTTTAAATCTTGTTACATACCATATCTTTCTAGTTCCAGTTACAGTGGCGAAAAGCAATAAATGGTAAAGTAGTCCTGAAATTTTACATTTTTCTTTTCAGGTCATACATCAAAAACCCAAAAAGACTCTTGATGAAATAAGCCATGACCTATGCCCAGTAAGTAATGTGAAAGCAAGGAAGAAGTAAACACATTCAAATGCATTAACCTCCTCTTCAATTCAATTCTCAGACAATGCATCTTTGTTCATTAACAGGTCCTCAGTATACAGCAGCTATATCGTATCAGTACAATGTACTGGGATGACAAATATGGCACACATAGCGTGTCCTCGGATGTAAGTTTCTATGGATGCCATTACTCAACTAGGTTCGAGTCATCTTCGTCACATGACAATAATATACATGACAATCTAGTGATAAAACTTATACACAAACTTACTAATCTTAATAGTTTCACTGTAATTGGCTGTAGGTTATATCCAATATGAGAGTGTTGATGACAGAAGATTCTAACAATGCTGTCAGCAATTCTTTCCTCTTGGACGATGATTCCAGGTTATGACGTACAACACTTGAATATGTCACTCACTATGACTTGACCTTTCTTCTATCATGTTTCAGATATCTCTCTTTGTTGTTATTCAAGTACTGACACCAACCTTTGTTAATCATCTATACTGCAGCATTCCATTTTCAGTTGATGACCTATCAAAGTCGATGGAACAAATAGATATTTCCGACATTGAACCACCACCACTTATTCGTGAGAACTCGGGCTTTAGTTTCTTGTTGCCTCGTGCAGATTGATTGCTTTTTCACTGGATGCATGTCTCCCTATGAGCCCTATCTTTGCTGTCAAGTAATAGATTCAACCGCCTCGTCTATATGGCGTTTATGGGGTTTGTATATTGTTCTTCATGCTTTACCTAGTAAATTATTCTTTGAAATCTACAACGTAGATACATATATAACAGGGATTCCATTTCTCCCCAGCAGTGTAGGTTGAATATTCTTCTGTCTTCTGTTGTACAACTAGCTGATTTTAGTGATCAGGGAAAGAAATTAAAAGGGTAGCTCTTGTTCCTTTTCTTTTTTCCTTTAGAAGAATTTAGCAACCTAAATGGCTCTCAAGTGTTTATATTAGTTTTGGAGATTGTTTTCATTCCAATGCCATGTTTTCAATGTCCAACAAGACCGTGCATCTCTATTAGCAAGATTTTAAGGCAATGATAATGATGTTTATGCATATGAATCAAGCTTGATTTAGTCTTAGATTATGTGTTCTCAATAGAATATACTAGACAATCCCCCGCGAGTTGCATTGCTTGTGTCATAAGTTTGAATGTGTGATAGAATTAAGGTAAACTATATAGACTTAACTTGGCACATGTATATAGAGTGCGTAACGCTCTAAACTGTTGGTCAGAAAGTAAACAAAGTTGAGCTAGTGCATGATTTTGTGTGAAATCTAAAAAGGACAAAACGGTCGACCCTGACTAGATAATGTGGTGGCAACGGTTCATCACTAAGAACACAAAATATGGAGTACGTTATAGAGTAATGTTACACAAAAAGAGCAATAAACCACAGAAAATATGAAATTATTTGTTTCTCAACCACCCTAACACCACTATAATCACCCTAGTATCTGGCTTTCTCAATTCCACAATTAAGTCTCTTAACTGACTTAATCATCTTCCATCCGAAGTTTTAAGTAACTCTATAGAACTTTTTTTTTTCACTTCTACGATCTCAAGAGTTAATAAAAAAACGTCTCCATAATATCTGTTATGCACACATAAAGTCGTAACATAACATCAGGAGCCAGATAATTGCAAGTATAATTCCTTAAAGCTACCTCATCAAACTTGCTCCTTTCAGGTTTTAAGGAAGTGACAATTATTTCATCTATTAAGACATCAAATTAACTAGGTTATTTGTTCAGTCATCCTTCTCTTAGACCATCTGAATTTGTGTATATTTGTACTAGTTGATTGCGAAAATGGCGATCATGATCACATAAAACATCCTAACCCACTTGTTGGCTAAGTAATGTAAAAAGTTCAACTATATACACGTCTCCTTCTTTGTTGGGAAAGTTGATAAGATTTTTTATTTTTTATTTTACAAATTGATAAGTTCAGGAAAGTTTTGATAGATCAATTGTATATAACAAAATAGAAGTTCCAATAAAAACAAAATAGAAGTTTGAAATCTTAGTCTTGGACACGTGTTATTTGATCATAATTTTCTTCTTAACTTTTAGCTACTCTTTCTTAGTTTTAGTCTATGAAACATTTGCTTGCATCACTCGTGTGTCACCGATCATGACTACCAAGGAAAATGGCAAAGTCTATGTGAAAATGGTCAACAAAATATTTATTTTCATATTCTTTTTTATTCCACCAATGCTTGCACGTATGCAAGTATGCAACTGTTATTACGTATGCAACTGTTATTCACATCATCTAGTACAATGTCGGCTTTAATTACAAGTTTTCAACCTAAAGGTCTCATTTGGAGGTGTGAGATATCCGTCAGCTGAAAAGTAAATCATAGATGTTATGTTGATCTAAATTATAGCTTGATTAATTCTTATGAGTTCGAACTTATATTTTCACTAAACAATTCCTACTAAACACATGGGCGGAACTACATTATGCAGGGTCTGGACCCCTCTGGCATTATTAATCTCTATTTAATCACCGAATAAACCTCCCATAATTATAGTAATTTCGTGTAAATTCATTCATGAAACCCCCCTAATCAGTAACAATGTCAACAAAAGAACAAAAAAAGAAAATTACAAGACTTAATAAGTATTAGTTACACTTAATACGATAATATTAATTAGATCTACAATATTTTACAATTTATTATCATTGATATATAGTTTATTCAATTGTTTTATTCTACTATTATGTTCTATATCTCGGCCCCCCTAAGGTTTAAATCATGTTTTCGCCACTGACTAAACATGTTATCAAAATCTTGTTTGAACACAAAGATGTTGCAACCTTCAAACCATCGTTTCTCTGTTCATCTACGAATCATACTACATGGAAAACTTCAAGCGTTTAGGGACAGTAGTTGCTTAAGAACACATGTTTGATTTTCTCTCTAGCACTAGAAGATCTTTGGTGTTCTGACAATGACTGCAAGTTTGACTGGATTATATATCCGTTCAGCAAAATGGTGGATATACTAATTATTGTTTACAGATCTTACTATTTAAAACTAATCAGTATGAGCTACCACAGTACTCAAAACAGAAATAAAAGATTGATGCGCTCAAATACAGTACTCTGTTATAGTATTAAAACTTAGACGTATCTCAATTTGTTTCCCTGTCAATATATTATACACCTAGCAATCATTGTCTCCATTATTGTATTATCAAGTTATATATTTAAGAAAATCTATAAAAATAGAGTTAGGCTAGGGATGGCAATAATCCCCAGCGGGTAGGGTACCCATGGGTATTCGACCCTAACGGAAGAGATATATGAGGATAAACGGGTAACGGGTATGAGGATCCTCAGTATTCGGATTTTTGAATCGGATACGGGGCGGGTATGGTATTTTGATATTCGTCTCCATCCTCATCTATTTAGGATGTAAATATTATTATATACAATTTATTATATTTTTTTAATAGATATTATTTATAAATAGATATTTATGTAAAATCTTTTGTAATATTTTTTTACTATGATTCTAATATTTATAGAAACTTCATTTTTAACCGAGACTTGTATTCGTTTTTATTGGATTGAATCAATAAATTTATTTATATATGTATTTTGATTTTATTTTCATATTTCTATATTTCCTAATTATTTTTTAAAAAATTAATTATTACATAATTGTTAACGGGGATCGGGACGGGTATGGGAACGTAATCCCCAAAAGGGACGGGGACGGGGACCGGGAATCCCTATTATCTAATTACGGGGTTGAAGAATGAAAAAAGGTACATATATGGTATTTTAATTCCTTGATCCTACCCAACTGATCGCCGTCCTTAAGTTAGGCAGACATTGTGGAATATAATGGAGCGCAAAAAAAAAAAAAAAGTAGCAGTATATAATCTATCTGCATGGAGACTCTTAGGAGCAACTTTCTTTTAGTCTATTCCTTGCGCTATAATTTCCACATTTGTTTCATTCCCCCGTTCCTTCCTGGTTGCTTCCATTTCATTCAAGAACCTCCAGAAACTTGATCTTTGATTTACTCATATGCGTTAATCAACAAACGTCTATATAAAGCTTGTGTGCATAGGAGGATACACACAGCACAGAATTTGGTCATCAAATCATTTAGTAGATCTAAGCAAATGGAGCAACTTAGAAACCACGAAAACCGTCAGCAGCGCACTGAGAGGCGAAAGAGGAGCAAAGCTGAAACACCCATCAGGATCAAGTATATTTCCAGCCCTATGATGGTTCAAGCCAACAATGCTTCAGAGTTCAGAGCAATTGTTCAGGAACTCACTGGCCAAAATTCTGATGCTACAATTCCAGATCATGGGACAGACTATTGTGAACAAGCAAACTGGGTTTCTAGCCATAGAGCTTCACAACCAGCAGATATGAAAACCCAAAACGGCGATGAGCTGATGAAATTTTCAGATGACCATGTAGTAGCTTTTGGTCAGTTTGATGAAATTAAGTTCTGGAGGGAAGTTTCAGAGAGCTTCTGCGTTTCTGAATCTCCATATGGTTATGCATGATTTAAACTTTAAAGATTTTGTTTTCACTTCGACAGTATATATGATCTTTTACTCGGTTTATTATTACTGCCTTCAAAGGCATTTGGCAGTGAGTTGTATGAGTGTTTCTATTGCACAGACTTATCTTCAGCATAAAAGTAAAAGCAGATAAAGAATTAAACCAACAAATTTACATGATATACTACCATGACCGCATTGTCTCACTTAAAAAGCACAAAGTGCAAGGTTTGAGGATAAACTCTCACCATTGTTCACACATAACATAAACACAGATCCCTTAAGCAGAAAGTGTCATCTGTTGTGCACCTAAGCTCATCTTCCTCAGCTACTTCCCTAAGTTCATACGCTAGCAGACCATTATGTCCATGATCCTTACTTCTTAATCATCAGCGGATTTCAAGTAAAGAGTCTCACCCCCATCTCCACCATGGCCTCCAGAGCTCCCACCCCGACCATCAGAAGAACCAAGATCGTGCTTACTTCCACTGCCCATCCTCCTATGCATGCCTTCTCCGCGTCCAAAATCAGAAAATCCTCCAGCCCCAAGTTGTCCACTGCCTCCTGCATTGTTTGCCTCATTTTGGAGCATGTGAAGTCCCCCACTTCCTCCAGAGCTCATGGCAAGTTGGCTATGCAGGGCTTGCTGTTGCATAGCTGAAAATGGCTGCTGGTTGTACATCATGGAATTGCGTGCAGCCATGAGAGATTGAGGTGACATCTGTTGAGCTGCTTGTTGCTGCATGTAACTTGCTCCTGGTTGCATCATGCCACCGGAAGGGTACTACAAAGAATTCACAGAACAGAATCAGGGAGTCTATGACTTGTAAAAATAGCTGTACACGGTAGAACCTTAAATCTCTCTGCCTTATCAATTAGCATTTCGGCCACCAGGTCATAATGTTTTTATTTTTCTCATGATTATCCCAGCATAAATTCAAGTGAGGGAAGAACTTTATTAAACATTCAAGAAATGAAACATCAGAGAATCATAAACTTTGACAGAGTGTTTGTGAAAGTGTTCTGCCATTAATTAATTGTGAGTGGCAAAAACTTCGTCAGGGAAATATCCAAAAATAAATAAAAATCAAAACTTTGTTAGGAACAAAAGAATTTAGAAACTTTAGCCTAGCATTATCACTTGTACTTCAGAACATAGGGTAGAGTGAAAGTGATTTCAAAATGCCGCAGATGCAGAGGTACTAACATTAAAACATACAAAAAGACAACTCAAATATAAAGGAATTGGCTTCCTACTGCAGAGAATACCAAAACTGCAGTAGACAATGGATATGGAAAGCCTGGACTATACCAGACTACTATTTCATTCCATGTCAGAAACGTCTACAAAAGTTACAATAGTGAAATGCAGTGTGTACCTGAGGATGCATAGTGGGAGGTTGGGGTTGGGAATCAGCAATGGCAGCAAGGTACATCAGATTTCGCTGTAGCCTTGCTTGGTTCCTGTAACAATCACACAAGGAAATCACTAACATTTCTGTAAACTTTTAAACATATTTAGTTTTATTTCTAGCCACTGAACTTCAAATAGACAACTCTGCCTTCGGCAGGACATTGCCACATGTTTATGAGCACTACTAGGCTGCACCCAGATATATGACTGGCCTTAACTAGTACAAGTATTTTCTTACCTCTAAGCCTAATAGAGCTAACTTACAAAACAAGAATTCTGATTTTACTAGAAACTAAAATCTTCAACCCCACAAAATTGTTATCCAACAACGTAGGCTTTAGGGGGTTGAACTTACTGCATGGTGCTAATAAATTGCAAATTAGGAGAATAGAAGAAATAAATGCTCACTCTGCACATTCACTCAATTTCCCTGAATTCTGGCTCTCAACAATCTTCAGAATCAATGACTTGTTCTCGTCCAAATACTGCAGTGATACATAGTGAGCTTAGGAACAATTGAAGTTATAGTGTACATGTAAATAATAAATAAGAGAGGTATATAAGAAAAATAATACATTCCTTAATAATATATAAGAAAAACATAAGTTGATTTGAAGAATGAAACCAAATTACAGGTCAATGATCTAGACGCATCTTTAGCACAACATACTGTAAACCAACTCATACAAAACAGGTTTTCAGAGGAACCAACAAATTTTACACAGATGATTTCACACTTGAAAACCAAATCACCAATACGCATCAACTCAGAATTATTGTAGAGTAACTGTACTCGAGAAAACACTGGAGAATGGTGAATTTGAAACAATGGGGACCAATAGAATCAAAATGTTTGCTAATAGCGACAATGGTGCTGCTCAACTTATCAGGAAGACGACAACGAGTCAACAACTATCTTATAATTGTGAGGCACAGTTATGGCAGTTCATATAAGGAATTTGGACATGCGTTGTTACCAGTTTGAGAAATATTATTTTCATTCCTCAAGAGGAAATAAAAAAAAACTCATCCATTTAAGGAATGTCAGTAAATCATTTTCCCTTAAGCATGAACTTGAGCCAAAGGTCTGTATTAATAGTACATTGGCAATACAATAACTACAAACAAGATTATTGACATGTGATTAATGACCTTTAACACACGACGACCCAAATTATAAATGTAGCTCCCAGAAGATCAACATTTGTGTAGAGTAACTGTAGCTACAAAACACTGGAAAATGATGAATTTGAAAGACTGGGGACCAATAGAATTAAAAGATACTGTTTGCTAATAGCGACAACGGTGCTGCTTAACTTATACGAAAGACGACAACAAATCGACAACTATCTGACAATATAAGGAATTAGGACATGTGTTATTACCAGTTTCAGGAATGTGAGTAAATCACTTTGCCTTAAGCATGAGACAGAGCCAAAGATCTGTATAGTTAGTACAGTGGCGATACAAAAACTACAAACAAGATTTTTGACATGTGATTAACGACCGTTAACACACGACACGGCCCAAATTACAAATGCAGCTCCGACAAAGATCAAAAAATTTGTGTTCACTAATTCCTATTAGTTGCTAAAAGATCTTGCACAATCGACAAAAAAACTGTACACGCTTCTGAGCTGAAACCAAATATGGAAAAGAGTCTTTCGGTGAATGATTCACAAAGTCAAAAAGAGCAATGACAAAGCAGAATCATTCCAAGATGAGGATGTGTTTAATATTAACCAGTTGGATATGATGATTTGGCTCTAACTCATAGAGAAGAACTTGCCCAAAAGCTAATCTCTAAAGCAGTTCACAGTTTACATTACAGTTCTAGAAGTGTTTTAGGAGTCCTTGTACATCCTGCTAATTGCTCCCTTTTAAAATAAGAGTATTCTTTTACCTCAATTTCAATGCCCTTCTGAAATTAATTTGGTCTTTCATAATAACATTTCCAATAGAACTTTAGACCAAAACATCAGCCGGATACACAAAACACAAAACCCTAAATTAATAATAATCACATACACACACAAAACACAGATCACAGATCGTACTGTACACAGTCTACTGATTTCTCACCCAAATTATGAAACAAACAGAATTTTCAACTTGTTCCTACTACATTACTGAAATCAAACGGAGGGACTCAACAGATCCACATAACATAAAATGCAATTTTCAACAATGAAGCTAATTACTTTGTGGTCCATAGGGATGCCATCAAGGTTTTTCAGGGCAATCATACTTCAGTGAAGTACAAATACTACTTCACTATTAACAACTTGTCAAATTCCACCAAAAAATAGGTCCCAACTAGTCAAATCCTTTTTTAAAAAAAATTAATAAAATCAAAACACCAGTCTTTATGCTAGACTCAGCCGCAAAGGCCACCATATCTCATAAAATATTAAAAAAACAAAGCTAAGAGCAAAAGGGGAAAATCATCCCAAAATGAATGATAGAGTTCTGTGACCACTCTATATCCACCAGAAAGAAATTTTATAACACCATCAAAACCAAAAGCAACAGACAAGTACTAACATACAAGTACATCACAACAGATACACTGATTCATGAAAACCATTGAAACATCATTCAAATAGCACTTTAGAACTTCCTCTTGGCCTCAAAAACTGAACTTTAAACTTGACTGAGAATCAATAAACTGAAGATACCCAGCTAAATAAACACAAATATAGTAGAACATAGTATGCCAAAGCTAAACAAACAGAACACATGCAAGAGCCAAACACAAAACCCCATTAACATGATCAAGCAAAGATTATTACAGAGTATGTGTAGCGAAAGAATATAATAAAGAAGCATTGATACACGTATATATACACACAACCAAAGATCAAAGCTTTAGAGAAAAGAGATAAACTTTGTGCATATAAACAAAGGACACAGAGAAAAGTGCCCAGAAAAACGAGGCAGAGAGGAAGAAGAAGGAGAAGAAGAAGAAGAAGAAGAAGAGGACCTGTTGAATGTGATCAGTAGTGACACTGTTGGGATAGTAGCCTGCCATCATGGGCTGCATCTGCATCAGGTGCTGCTGCATCTCTCTTTTATATCACTAGTTACACACACAAAGACACTTCTATCTTTTCTCACTCAAAAAACACACACTTTTCTCACTCCTAAAAGTCCCCAGCAGGTTTATCTCACAGAGAGTTGAGAGACCACACTCACTACTGCTCTGCCCTTCTTTGCCTTTTTTTGCTCTCTGTTTTCACTCTCTCTCTTTCCCTTCCAACACACAATGACACTCCCACCGCTCAGACAGAGATATAGGGACACAGAGATAGAGAGAGAGTTGAGTTGGGTATATATGAAAAACAGAGCCCTTTTTGGGGTTTTGCTTGGTTTTTTGGCTTTGTGGGTTTTTGGTTTTCTTATCTCTCTCTCTCTCTCTCAGAACGTGACCTGCTGCTGTAAATTATTCAAAGACCCACAAATCCACAAATAAAAATCTACCCAGAAGATCAATTCAATTCAAATTCTATAATCAACACTCTTACGATATTATTCTATTAAGCACAAAACAAATGACATTGAATTGAATCCATAGGTGGTGATAGGTCACTCACATCGTTCGTGACAATGTCTGTTGGGTAAGTTTGGACTGACTATAGGGCCTCTCTTGGGTCCAAACTCTTCGAGTCTCTCTTATTGATGGTGATGACGTCTAGGCTTTGTCAAGAGATTCCATGAAAGCTCCTCTACAACCAAAGCCAAAGTGCAATGCTTTGGATATTAGGAGCTGCATAACAATTTGAGAGGGTCAATCCAGTGAGGTGCCTCACCAAAAATGGGAAATAGAAAAATTACGGAAAGAGGCAATAAATTTTTTGACAGTGAATTAAGCGTTTAATTGGTTTTGGCGTTTTGCCATATGGGAGTGGAGGTTTCCCCAATAAGCTCATTCATCTGTAATAAAAGTACCAAGTGCTGAACAGCTTATTTTAGGTGATTTGATGGAACAAAACACACCAAATTAGGGATTTCTAAGCTAAGGATTTGTGTTCTTTGACTGGAAAATTGTTGTGTTGTGGGTACAATTTACACAATCTTAAGTAGGGTGATCAAGGGTAAAACTTACCCTTTTCAACGAAGAGGTTATCCGAAAATAGTGCCCAAGTAGTAAATGTCGGTTCAATAGTGTCATATCAAGCTAACGCTCATTTTGACATAATGCTTGCTACCAAATACCAACTAGCAGACTTGATTGAGAGACAAAGAGTGGACGATGTACAATCTTAGACAGGAGAAGCCCCTAACATTTTCACCACCAAATTCAATGGGAACAAGTGCTTGAATCATTGACCAAAGAAAGCGGCATTTTCATTTTGGGCTAAGAGATTGGTAAATGCCACAGCAGTTTCACCATCAACTACTGGCACAATAATTGATGAGTGTGGATGATTGTTGAATCACTTGGCCAGTAGTTACTTGAGTATAGACATTCAATGCTTTCTTATCAGTTAGTACATAATTTTGAATATCTGGAAAAAATTGAAAAAACAAATAACTCTATGAGAATTGGGGATGTATGATTGATGATTCAGTCATTATATCCTTGAAATTAGGGACACTGTCTTAGCTAGCTAAGGGTCCTGGGGACCCAAGAGTTCACATGCCCCTGTACTAGGACATTAGTGTCTTCCACTCCATTTCCAACTGTCCTCAGAGTTCAAGGTCCCCCTCAATACATTTAAAGCAGGACCTCCAATTGGCATCTCAAAACCTCAGCTGCAACTTCCTTTAGTGTTTGTGGGACACAAACCAAAGCTCCATAAACTTCAATGGAGCCAGCAGCTATGGTTTCCTTATAATCAGCAACAGCTTTCACTGTTTGTGGGTTGCAATTCACAAACTTATGTAGTGATTTGCTGTGCCAGTTTGTTATGGGGTATTTATAACTCACATTTTGAAAAAGGAAAAAAATTGAATTGGGTGGACAATAATAAAGGAATAGTAGTGAAGTCAATTCAGTGAAGCAAAATATCGAAAGGAGGGTTGGGTTGGGTTGGGTTGGTGGTGCTCCCAGCTATCCTAACATGATGGGTGGTTGGGGTGTCTCAATTGACATATTTGTGTACTCTCAAATTCCAAAACTGTCTTTTCCTTTGTCTTTTTTCACACCTTTCATTGCTTTTGCCACCTTTGTAAATAGGCCCCCAGGGCCTGTGTCCCTCAACCCTGTCCTGTCCTGTCCAAGGGCATCTACTTATCTCCACCTGCTTGCTTTCTCCATTACCAGTATAGGCTCATATTACCTTTGCAGCTTAATGTACATCATAATAAAGCTTATATTTTGCTTTTAACATGTGAAATTATCATTTTTTTGGCTTCATCATGTAGGAACTAGGAAGGCATTCAAGGGGGTTACAGAGACCACATTGTAACCAATCATCATCACTCAAACTGTAATGTGCACTTGTTGATATTCTCAACTACCTTATATGTATTGTCATTTTCTATAGAGTTATGTCGATCAAAACAGTTTGGATAACGTTTTAACAATGCTACTAGTGTTGGTGAGTACGGAATAAATGTCTCGCAACAAGATCAACGATAAAGTGGTCGACGGATTGTCTCAATAATACTAAAAACCGAAAGTAAAGAACCATGTGAGGAGTTCTTAATCTAATCTAACGACAATGAACAAACTGGGATTGCAAGCCAGCAGGTTAACCATGCTCTCTTCAATCCTGCAGCTCCATCAACATGGGGACTACTAATAATTCAAATCTGAAAGGTGCATGATGAGTGAAGAACGTCGGCCTCTGAAACTTGAAGCTGAGGAGGACTAGCACAGAAAAGTACTTGAGTACATACATAAAAATACAAACAATACACTCCAAAATTATAAACATATACTTTGACTTCGTACTTTTATTTTCTCAGGCAGTCCACTTTCTTTTCTGGTGAAAATAAAACTGGGGGCATCTGTCAGATTACCAAAAGTATGTCTCCTGGGTTCTTCCACGTGATTGTGTTCCAAAATCATATATATTTTTCTTTGTTCTTGGTATATTACATATATATACGATATATATACACTGTATATATATATATTGCTCGACTTGATCAAAAATGACGTGAGACAATTACGACACAGATCATAATATAATTTAACTAAGCAGGAAATTCTGGGTCTGACTCGAACCCCATGAGCATCTGGATTAATAAACCTGATTAGGGTTTATGGATTTAAGGATTAAAGATTCGTGTGCAGTGTTTTTTTTATAAGTTTTTAGAGACGGATTTGTGTAAGAGAGACAGGTTTACAGGTACGTACTGTAGGAGTACAGGTTTGAAAGCCAGAAGAGAAATTAAACATCATCGGTTTGAGGGTAGAGAGATATCAGTAAAGTATCTGGCAAATCTGGCAAGTTATTGTTTTGTTTTTAGAATATTATGCACAGAGAGAGAGAGAGAATCAAATTCAAGGCCAACGACTGGAAAACCCGAAACCCTAAGCAGTAGCAGTAGGGTTCTCTTGCATTTGATTCTTCTCTGCATATCTAATGGCAGCCACATTTATCCATTGTTTTCCTCTCCTCTTTTTATCAAAAGAAGCATATTTCAGTTTTTGGGATGATCTGATAGAGCAGGTATCCTAAAGCTGCATGTAAAGTAAATATATGCTCAATGGCAAATCCAGTAAAAAAGGGATACATATATATATATAGATGCGATGCCAGCTGCAAAACTAGTTCAACCCTAAAGCCATATTTATTCGTACATATGAGCAGTTGAAATAACTTACAGCCAAATGTCCTGAAAAATCATCCAAATTTCAAAACTAGGTTTTAAATTGTTCTATTAATGAAGAAAATCGAGTAACTTTTGGTAATTCATATCATAAGAAGACATTCATTATTGTTTAAGTTTATGTTTAGTCTTTAAAATTTTAGTAATGTCGTACATAAATTTATTCTTCTCATGAAATTATTGCAAAATAAAAGAAACCAAGTACTCTCAGAAACGTAGAAAATCAAAGTTACAATGTTTTATCTTATTCAAGATAGTTTCATTAACAGATAGACAGGAGGCTAGCAACTTGATTAACATAAAGGGAATACCAATGATATGCTTTCTATTGCCGGAAATCTATGATATATATAATCATGCATATGATGATGATCTCATATCAAGTATAGATATTGGTCGACCCTCTATTATTTTATCACCACACACAATACACAGAGACACATTCATTGATCTCAATCATATATATGCTTTGCAATCTTTTAAAAACCCGGATATCTAGCTCATGATCTGTGCAGTAGTCACTGTTCTTCTCCCCTAGCTGTCCATAATATCTATGCATGGAGCACCCAGTTACATTTCTCTCACTATCATATACTGGATATTAAACTAAACTAATGAGAAGCAGACACTCGAAGCATATAAATTATGATATATTGTGGTGGGAGTCGAAGCACATTGAAGAGGGTGCCAAATGAATTATATGGGGGGGTGGTGACTGGGTTTTGGTTTCATCTTGCAGTCAAAACGACAGCTAGATAGTAGATATATAGATAGAGATAATGAATAAGAAGATGATGATGACACAGTTTCACATGTAGAGGTAGCTAGAGAGAGTCTGTGGGCGATTGTATGCATTCTAGTTTGGCTTGGTCTTCCCTGGCTTGGTTTGAGATGTCACATTTTCCATTTCTACATAACAATCTCATGCATCCCTGGCCCCCTAGCTTCTTCTTCTTCTTCTTCTTCTTCTTCTTCTTCTTCTTCTCCTGCTTCTTGCACCAGCTAGCGCTGCACTACTTAGCAACGCATGTGACTGGCAACAGTTTCATGACCCACATGTATGTTTGAGCTCTTGCCTTTGTTGTTCCTTTGCTAAGTAATAATGTATGGACAAAGAGTCAAGGATAAAATTGATGAACTAGCAAGCTTGTTCAAATGGTGCACAGTGTGGTCTGGCACACTTCCTCTTTCGTGCATAGATGTTTTGACCAAGTTTTACTTAAGCTCCTCAATCAGTACGTCACTGTTTGCATTAGGTTTCAGCTTCACACAGGATCGAGTTAAACCAATGACTTCCCACTTCAAAATTTTCAAGAGGGTTTAGGGCTGATCAATCAGTTTTTGATAGTTGTGATGATCATCTAATCAGCTTTGTGTCAATTTGATTCATGGGTGCAAAGATATATGGTGTAACCAAAGATAGATATTGTTATATTGGGTCATAGTCTCTTGATAGTTAAGGTCAAGCTTCCTTGTAATATGGTAGTCATTTATAAACTAATGTAACATGTTTACTTGTTTAGTCCAAACAATGGTTGTTGGTGATTTTAGGAGATCAAGCTAGAGAATGCCGTAAAATACTATAATGCATCTTAAAAGTTTGCAAGAAGTTGACAAAGTAATCTAGTACGTAACCCTATACATTGTTTTATTTTTTTTAAGCACACAAAATGTTTGTTAAAATACTTGTACCACTTGTTATTGTATAGACAAAAGATGTGAAGGGAGTGAGTACGAAGCATATGAGATCAAAAATAAAGAAATACCATGATATATAAATTGCTTCAAAGTAAGAGGTTAAAGGTAAAACAGTAAGAACAAGAAGAAGTAATTCTGAATTATTATGTACCCGGAGATTCCTAGCCTGTCTCCAGTGCATGTGTAGACGTGTTGTTGTGTACTATACTACTATGAGCAAAGAATGGCATCTTTCTCATAAAAAAACAGAAGAAAAAGAATGGCATCTTTAACATGTGTGGTAAAAAGGGTAATAAACAAGGATGCACAGTACTCAGTAATGTTGCAGTTGCCTGCTGCAAAACGATGAGTCAAGGGTCAGCAAGTATACTGTAGACTGTGTATAGTGGAAACTTTTTTACCGCAGGCAGAAGCAGAAAGCCAGAATTCCCAGAGAGCAGAAGTAGAAGAGGCAGAGAAGGCAGAGACGACAGGAGGTTAAGGTACTAGTAGTTACTGAATGGATCGGTCGTCTGAGTTAGGACTGGCGGGCAGAGGGCAGGGCCTTAATAAGGTATTCATTTATTTTTACTCACTGCCGTTGTTGGGTTCATTCATTCATAAATTTCAGAAATAAAACAGTGACATTAATTGTTTGAATAGAAACTCAAAGAGGGAAACCAACTCTGAAAATGAGGCATCTCTGATCTCATTCATTCAAAGGCATAAATAACTAACCAATTAACACAGTGGAAATGGGCAAAGAGGCACAGAGTTTTCTCTGTCATTTTCCTTTCTTTTTTTGGGTGCAAAAGAAATGCGTCAATTCCATGGATCAAAGAAAAATGCTTCAATTCCATGGCCCAAAGGGAATGACCCCAAGTCCAAAAGTAATAAAAAAATGAAACTGCAGCCCAATTCTATATTTCTCTTGTCGAGAGATTTATATTTATAGGTAATTAAGGCAGGCGTGTCACGTGGCGGTACATCCGATCAATTATTATTTTTGAATTAACGTGGCATTTATGTTTACCATAATTAAGAACTTCTCTCAAGTAAAAGTACAAATATATATAGAGCTAAAACAGACAAATCCCCCTTAATGAGCCCAAATTGAACCGAACTAAATCAAACAACCATGAGCACTTGAACATCTTAGGTAATTGGATTTCAATTTTAAGTTTGAAATAGTCACCCACACACCACACCGAAATTGTGTCTTTAAGACTAAAATACTAAATTCTCTTCCTAATTCGGTTCATTGAAATTGAGTGGTCATCTCATACACACACACACACAGCCCTTCTCGGCTACGGATGTCCGCACCAACGGTTTTGGTGCGGATTTCTATTTTTGCACCACTTTCCGATTGAATCTCCTCATCTCCACCATCTAGTATCTAGATAATATTGTGTAAATCATCTCTGCAAAATTTCAGCCAATTTGATGATCGTTAAGGCCCTCAAACTCGAGTTTTTTTTGTATGAACACAACTTGACAGAATTCAGTCCGTCCATTTGTTTTTCGAGTTTGAGGGCCTTAACGATCACCAAATTGGCTGAAATTTTACAGAGATGATCTACACAATATTATCTAGATACTAGACGATGGAGATGAGGATATTCGATCGGAAAGTGGTGCAAAAATGGAAATCCGCACCAAAAAATTGGTGCGGACGTCCACAGCTGAGAAAATCCGTATATATATATATATATTTGAACACTCAAATTCGTCTAACATAAAGAGCATCTCCAACGTGTTTCTATTGTAGGAAAACAAAAATCACAAACTTCAAAAACATTTTGTGCTCTAACTCCAACCAACAAATTTCCTCTTGGAGAATGATTTTAGGCCTTAATAAGGCATAAAATTTTAGGCCTTAAACCTATGTGGCATGTCAAATTATTTAGACACATCACATATTTAAAACTTATATCATATAATACTTAAGTAAAAAGACCATCTTACCATTCCGAACAATAGTTCTAAATTTTTAGTTTCCAATTAAAAAAGAAAACTAATTTTTAAGCTTTCTTCTTCTAAATATCT
>NC_020496.1:725795-726891 GCF_000184155.1 Fragaria vesca subsp. vesca | reverse complement strand
CCAATCTTTCTATTGCGTCTTAGGGGCTATGCAATATTTGCATGCAGCTTTACTATTCATCTACGACCCACCATCATTGAATATTGTTGTACTACAGCTCGTGACTGTGTACCAGGATTGACACGAAATTGTAATCCTTGAGCTCGATAGGATTGAAACGGATCTCCAATCCTTGAGCTCAGCTAGATGTTTATTCTAGGTGCCAAATCACACTGCCACTGCGTACAATGATGGGTCATTTGAGATGAATAAGTTTAGGTTGGATATGAACCTCCACCTATAATCCGCATATGTAGGAACCTTGTCAGGCGATCTCATTCACCGCTAAATTGCGGATTGTCACTTTGATGAGACAATATTCCCGCCGTTAGGGGGAGATAAGAACACAAGTGTTCAAGTGGAACGACGTGAATTGTCGTGGTTTGTCCCCACTAAGTCTCATCTTGATCCCAAATGCTTATAATGTTAAAGTGACGAGATCACATGCTGCAAATATGTCTGCAATGATTAATGTCCTACAAAAGGACATGGCGCGACCAAAAAGTGTTGGTCTTGACGCCATCACCATGGATGGTGATATGGTGACGCCATATAGTGGCAAAATTGGTGTCACAAGGCCGTGTGGCTCCCTAAAAGGAGGGAGGCCCTTAGGTTCGATATTGTCTTGCACTAGAAAGAAAGCGAGCTTGGCACAACCTGATCCATTGATCAATGATACTCAAATCCGTCTCATGAAGTCTGAATTGTGATTATCGTTGGGGGACGCCTCAATGTCAAATCCAATCCATATAGAGATCTCTACAAGTATTACACTAGTGTACATGAGGATGTGAGATAATGAGTCTACTATCGAACCACCCTTCGTTGATGGATATCAACTTAGTTGATTGGCCTAATGGAAAGATACGATCCAGCATTAACAAAGAGATAGGTCCTTGGGCAGGTGATGCCGACACCGCAAGCTAAACCCTATCAACTGTGCCTTTGTTAAATAACGTAGTGTGAGTAAGAGCTTAGACTCACTTTATGGCGCAAGGTCTTTCACTAACACGCACTGGGAACAACTACGATGAGATATGCTCTCGTAATGGATGTC
>NC_020496.1:674921-725745 GCF_000184155.1 Fragaria vesca subsp. vesca | reverse complement strand
TAAAGCTAAGTGTAGCTATGCGCCCACGCAATGCCAATGTAATGGCAATAACTCCTTTTTCAATACTTAATGGTATGAAAGGTTTAGGCTTATTCTATCCCTACATAAGAAAGATACATCAATAGCGAAATCAGAATGTGCCAAGTTTCGTAGGTCAAGCTCCACGGGACTTACAGGAAACCTCACTCACTGGAATATGGTAAAATTGGTACCATTGGAAAGGTCTATGTGTCTACTTTCCAGAGACACCAACCATTTGATCATACCTATCATATTGAGTGAGTTATGGCCGTTTTCGTAAAGTAGGACGAATCTGTCCGAGAATCTGATTTTGGCAAAACAGTCAACTTCGACGGGACTTTGTGAACAGCTCCTGATGAACCAGAATGTGTGTAATATACGGTTGGAAAGCTAAATGAGTCTAGTTTCCAAAACCGTTTACGGTTCGTTCATATGTATTTCCTAGAGGAAGTTACGACTGTTCTAGTAATTGAAGGTCATGCTGCGCGGAAATCTGATTTCCTGCACGAACTTATGTTTTGAGTTCACAAGCGACTTTCTCCTCAAAGATCTAAGTGTAAAAGATCATTTGAGGACAATACGGCATGATTTAGTTAATCATTGTCTAATGCCACATTTGAAGACATGTTAAAGAGCATTGACATGCTAAGTTTTTGAAACTTCCGTGATTAGTAAGAATCAGGAAGAGCCCTATGATTGATGTAAAGATCAGGGGGAGGTGCGAACTTCAGGGGGAGTCTAGCACATACATACATGTCACTATCAAATGTGAAGGGTGCGTTGTACTCTTTTTCTCCTACGATCAAGGTTCAGTTTTTCTCCCACAGGGTTTTTGTGACTTGACGAGGTTTTTGACGAGGCAACAGATCAGCACCATCGGTATATCAGCGCGCGGCACAAGGGGGAGTGTTCTAGGATATTCTCTATGTGTGCCTTGGCCTTATGCCAATAGGATATGTGGTTAGACTAGATCTATGTATTCATATCCTTACCATATTGGTATTATGTAATTCCCTATATAAAGGGCTCCTATCAATGAATAAGATGATGATTCTCTTGCTATCTCTTTGTCTCTACCATTAATCATTCATCATATATTATAATATTTACAAAGAGTATATTATATAATTTTGTTGGACGAATTAAAACAATAATCTGTATGTAAATCATTTAGAGGAATTATTTGTATATAAATTTTTTTGTCCGACGAATTATAGATAATTTTAAATAATTATTATAATCCGAATTTATATTAGTGTTTTTGGACGAACTAGGGTTAGAGTTTAGCGTTTATTTGATAAGAAACATTCAATATATAAGAAACATTCCTTAGATTTATACATAATTAAAGGTTGTTATTAATACGTAATATTTGTTAAAGTTCATTAATATCATTGATTTACCCTCTTAAAATCTAAAAGGAAATAGAAATGGTAAAATTGGTAATACAATCTTATTATGATTTGGCAAGATATATTATGTGGAATAAGAAATAAGTATTTTTATTTACTTACTAGGCATGACACATAGGATTAAGGCTACAAATTTTTAGCCTTATTAAGGCCCTCTAGCACTACCATTTCCTCTTTTACATATTACATATCATTCTTCCCTAAATCCTTCCTTATGTTAAGAGTTTTCGGTAAACTTAGGAATTTTTGTTTTCTCTTGCTATCTTGTTTTAGAATAAGAAATCTATTAGAGCAAAACAACCAAATTTTAAATAACAAAAATTCAAGTCGTAGGAAAGCTAGCTATTGAAGTTCTAAGAAATAATTGAATATCTTACGAAAATATCCTCTAAACCATATTTGTCATATTAAGGACCAAAATCTCATAGCAATTTGCGTTACAAGGAAATCAAAGTTCTCAATTTTTGTGAATGGTTAGTTATGGTAAAAGTAACATAACTGAGTCATATTGTCCACATCTAAATAGCTAGTAGCACACAATAAAATTTTCTAGGGTACCTACCTGTTTGTGATACCTACATTTATCAATATGATAACAAATTTGTTGTCGTTTTGGTAAAAATAGTCATTACTTGGGTAATTTTTGTTCTATTAGAGGTAATTACTCAACTTAAGACAATTTATAAGTTTATGAACAACTTATTGTCGTTGTAGTAACTTGGTTCATTTATATATAAATGTGTAAAATAAATGTAGTAATTTTGTTGTCAATGTTATAAATTTTACTCGTTTAACTTGTCAGTTGTCACTTTTGTTCAATTAGAGGCCGGTAAAATGGATGTATGGTATACATCTCAGTACCGTAGACAATCCCGCACACAATATGCACATAATATTATGAATAGATGAGAACAAGAATAGATAATCAATCTTTGTAGTGTAGTTCAAAATGTTAAAATCTTAACTCACAACTAAATTCTAAACTTAGAGCGATGAATTCATTTCCAAACCAAGAAAACTTGAAAATCAAAGAGCGATGAATTCATTTCCAAACCAAGAAAACTTGAAAATCAAAATCACATGTATAAATTATAAAAATTCAATTAGTTACATTCAGACTAGCTAAACTACTAGTTAACTTTTTTCTTCTTTTTTTTGAGGAGAAAACTACTAGTTATCTCCGATCAACTCTTTCGTCGGTTTCACAACCACATGCATGCGCTTGAGCTTCTACATGGTGCATGAATTGCTCCCAAAGCTAAAGAATAAACAAATATACATAACTTACGCTGAAGAACACAATTCCAATCACAACCGAAACTCTTCTTTTATAGCTGAATTCAGCTATATACACACACCTATATATCTAGCTTGTTATAATCAACCATCAAAATCCTCAGATGATCGATCATCAAGAGCTTAACTTGGTAATTGGTAAGTGGGTTATTGCTAGACTTGCTTTTTACTGTCATCGGAAACAGAAGTTGCTGCCCCGAAACTAACAACAACGCCGGGAAAGGCCTCGTAAGCGGCCGGTGCATGAGCAACGTCGCCGGCGGTGGCAACGTCCATTTCCATTGTGCAGCGGCCGTTGCCGTGTTTAGGTAAATTCGTGCATGGATTACCACGGCCGGTCGGAACGTTGCCTTTCAGCGACTGAAAATGAAGCTGAGAGTCATTGTTCTTCAGCCAGTGATCTCCTTCCAGAGGCCTCATTGCCAAAGCTTCTCGAAAACCAGACACACATAAAACTGCGAAGACGAAAGCAACTCTGTAGCACTGCTTGTTCTGAACAAACCCCATTTGATCGAGCAGGATTGAAATGAACGTAAATGTTTTGTGTTTATAATTGAGAATGATCAGAGATGGCATTAATGGAAGGAGAGGGATGTGTATATATATAGTTTACAGATCATGCAGAATAGTTTATGGATTATTAGGGTTGATTGGAGTTTAGTTTAGTGTCTGGTTGGTTGACTCAGAGCCGCGTTTTTGAAGTTTGAATTTAGAGAGGGAGAGTCTAAATCAAAAACGAGGGTTCCTTAGCTTGAATAAGTCCATATGTATATATTATACACGAATCAAACTTCAATTGGTCGAGTGTGTCATGGTGTCAAACTTGGTGGAATTTCATATGTGACATGCTCTTACATAGTTCCCTGGGTTTTGAATTCCTAGATTAATATTTTTGGGGGCTCAAGCTGAATTTTTCCTCATTTTTTTTTGGACTAAAAGAACTTAGAGAAAGGATAGGGATATGCATAAATTGAAATATTGAGTCGCTAAACATTGACTGAAGCTCTAGAACAACGTACATTTCACCATTTCAAAGCCTAGAATGGGTCTCAAAACTCAAAAGCGTCTAATTAAGCCTTAAGATTGAAGTATATAATACTGTACACTATGCTTCTCTGTCATGCAATATGGTATATATAGTTAGACTCTTAATTAAGTCTGATATAAGCGAGGAACTGATGATTAAACTACCAAGAAATTCACTAAGCTAGAGTGTAGGAGTTGATCTAGAATTAGTGTTATACCATATAATCATACAAGTCGAAGAGGGCACGTAAGTACGTCCGCATTTTATTATGTAACTCATCAACTATCAAAATCATTCATTCTTTAGGTCTTTGTGTGTGATTGAAATTGTCTATGTTATTTAGATTGCGAAACAATTCTAAATTTGGCCATCTTTAATAAGAAATGGTTCTTGCAGAGAAAGTAAAAGAATGAATCATCAGTGAAGTTGCATGGGAGAAAGTACTAAGAAATTCAATATTCCAAACCGTAGTTTACTCTAGGTCTTCCTCCATTTTTTAGATGCAAGAAAAGTTCAACAATATTGTAGGAATGTACTGGTGAAAGCATAAGCTGCAGAAGCAAAGTTTCACTAAGCAAACTCGACGCCTCGACCAACCTATATCTTGGACCCATTGTAGTGATCGACCTTACAAACCCTAAATCTCTATACTTTGCCTATTATTCCAGCTCCAAAGTACATATCCCATTTGACAAAGTCAATTAACCGTGGGTTGACTAGCTGGCTTTTAGTTTCGGCTTCAAAAGTTCACAGATTTGGCATCGAAAGTAAACGTTCATAAGAAGACTGTTACACAAATGAGTAAAGCAAAACAAGACCAAGTAAAAGTCATTGCCCTCCCAAAACTTCATGCTAGCTCCTTTTGATCCGTGTATGCTTAATCTGCTGCGCTAGGTTTTCACATACGTCGTTTGTCACTTTGGCCTTCCTTTTCCAAAAGAGGTGCCATAATATATATGCCACCGTGAAGCTGCATATTTGACATTGGAGATAGCAGCTTAGACACGCTCGTATATGCACCGGCCAACAATGTGAGTCGTCTTAGTGGATCCATTAATAAGGGTGTGTTCGGATTGGTCTCTCTTAAACAGTTAAACGTACTATATATTTTGATGAAATGTATAATCATACAATGCAAGTGATAAGCAATTTTTTTACCTTCTTATTTGAATGAGTACTTCTATAACAAGTTTCTCAAGTCACGTTATTGTTATTTTGATTGTGCTTATATCTAGCTACCCAAGAAGCATAACATGCCATTATGATAGATAAAATGATACAGGCCCTAATGCAATCCGATGAAAGGGGATGATTGGCTTAGGCTTGAATTGAAAATGAGATGTTGTAGGAAACCATAAATCCACATATCGACGCACAACAAGAAACTTGTAGTCAGGAGCGGAGCTAGAAATTTACGTTTAGGGGTGCCGGCTGATATACAGTAAAAAAAAAATCAAAATTTTATTCATATATTAAATCGAATATAATTTTCGGTGTACATTAAGATATAGATCGATACTTATTTCCCCTCCCATTTTAGAAGACGAACGAGAAATTTAATTGACATGTCTTCATTACAAGTTTATTTTAACTAAATTTTGTTTTTAAGTTTATTCTAAGAGATGACTGAGTAATTTAATTGAATCATGTACCAAACTAAAGCTTCATTGTTCTAACAAAACTAATATTAGTTATGAAAATGGAGATGAATAATGCTATATTTTAGCCAATATTTCTCTTTTTATATGTTCTGTCATGTATTTTTACTTTCAGACATTGTAATTTTTATAGTTATTTAAATAAAATCCGGGCGTGGAGTTGGGCCTTCCAGCTAGGTTGGGTTCCAAATCCTTTAAAAAAAAAAAGTAATTACCAAATATTTTAGAGATGCCATCAATCGTTATTGCCCTCTTAGTTAGAAATCACACGTCACCCAGAAAGTTGGTCCTCAAATGGCTCCGCCCGTGCTTGGAGGATCAGTAATAGAAGATCGGTAAACATGTACAATGGTGAATGGTCACATGTCCTACGTTATGAAGGGCAATAATAGCATAATGCTAAGACGCTAAGTAATAGACTTATAAAGTGCTTATTAGATTTTTGTTTACATCTTCGATTAAGATAAAACAAGCTAGTGTAAACCACCAGAAAAATAGTCTAGTGTGACAACCAAATGTAGGAGAGTCATTGAAATATGCGGCAACCAAATATAGCCTAAACCATAAATTTGAACACCACGAGAGTCACTAAAATGGCTATGGTGAAGCGTAACTCACTAAAGAAGCTTAATAGAATAATACTTAAACATAATTTAAATTCATTTACACAGTGTAACAAGTTTTTTGAGGAAGGAACTAAATATATATGATGGAACCATAGAAAATCCTGCTTTATAATCTAATGTACAAATTGCCTGCCCGTGTGTTTATATTGAATCAACAACGTACAAGCTACTTCTAGCTGCAAATCCTTTCATATATCGATTGGCACCTTTAGCCTTTCTTTTTCTGAAAGAGAACAACAGGTACACCAACAAAACCCCAAGAGGCTAGCAGAGTAGCAGGGGATCTACTCAGCTAAAAGTCGATGTTTGTATAGCATGGAAGTTTTCGATTCTCATATACATTTTCCTTAAAATTAATAGTTCTCACAATTGGTCATGCTCACGACAATCCAATTGGATCGTCCAACAGCATTGGTCTCTGTTAAGAACATCATGATCATCATTCTTGATCAATCTGTTTTTTAAATTCAGGTTTTCACTGATATCATTTGCTCTTGTAATGAAAAAGTTCACCCGTTTAGGCTTATAGGGTTATAGTTCATGATTAGCAGAGATGTGTGAAAGTTTGAGATGAGGTAACTGTAACTCCAATGTCTTGGTTAATTCTTAGCCTAGATAATCTAGGCATGCATGACAAGAATGGCAAGAGCATATAAGATGAACTCCAAAAGAAGTTCACAACAGCTCTATGATTCTCTCCTAGAGGACATGATGACGATGATCCACCATCATCATAACCTCATACTCTCATAGCAATAGAAAAATCCCAACAAGAAAGAATCTGCAAATACAAACAACTAATTAAGCTCTGTCTGGTGATGTAAGGATCGGAGGATCAGCCCCATATAATATTGCTGTACTCTTATCTCTCTCTCTTTGTCCATGAGGATATGAGGACTTGTTCTCACTTCAAACTTGAAGATCAGTCTGGTGCCTCCAAGTGGCAGCCATTCGTGCCTTCACTAGGGTTTTGTCAAGGACTTGACTTGGCCGGAGAGGAAGGGGACAACCCCCTACCAAGACCCTCTTTGTTTAACTATGGCTTAATGCCCTTAATATCCCTCCTGAATGATTAAGAACTCATAGTAATGCATGACTTATTGGTAATTTGCTGAACCTCCAAAAGGGAATTGGATGACTGTTAGAAAATTTTGCTGCATTAATATTTATATAGCGTAGGAAACAAACAAACAGAAGAGAACAAGACTTGGCATATAGAAAACTCAGAAAACGTACCTTGCAAATATATACTTCCTCGTCAACCAAAACAAGGAGATGCAGACGAGCTCTCCACTACAGTTCAGATTCTAGCTAAGCCGATTAATACAAACTTGTTTGCAGTTCATTTTCTTCAAGTACAATCCCTTCTTTCCTAGCTTCCTCGCTCCCTAGATTCCTTCCTTAATTCATCAATACCTTCTTCCTCAAGTATTGAACTTCCAATAGTAATGGAGTTTCAGTTCCAGCAGCAGAAACAGATTTCATTTCCAGCGGGGGCTCAAACACATAGAGCTTCAGGCATTCCAATAAGCAGGAAAGGCAATAAGTTGAAGGGAGGCAAAAATAGAAGCAACAACATTAACAAGTTTGTTGGGGTGAGACAAAGACCTTCAGGGAGATGGGTAGCTGAGATCAAAGACACAACACAAAAGATCAGGATGTGGCTTGGAACCTTTGAAACTGCTGAAGAGGCTGCTCGAGCTTACGATGAAGCTGCTTGCCTTCTTCGTGGCAACAACACTAGGACCAACTTCATCACTCATGTCTCTTTGGATTCCCCTCTTGCTTCTCGAATCCAAAATCTCCTCAACACCAAGAAGCCAGGACCCAATTGTAAACAACAAATCCAAAGGACTAGTAGTACTACTTCTAGTACTGCCTCTCATCCCCCAACAGCTAAAAGTACCAGCAGCACTAGTACTAGTACTAGTTCCACTAGCAAGAGTTGTGTTTCCAGTGAGGTATCGAATCAAGAGTCGTCAAATCATCAATTTTCTGATGTATACAAACCAGACTTAAGCAACTGCCATCAGCACCCTTTTGATCAGTTGAGTACTAGTACTACTTCTTCTTCCTCTTACCAATCCAATCTTTCTTGGGGTGATGGATTCTCATTTGCTCAACAAATGTTTGAGACACCAAAAGATGAAGCTGCTTTGTCGACCGAATTAACTTCAGTTGATGAAGGTGGTGATTCGGATGACTTGTTGGAATTCGAAAGGATGAAAGTCGAAAGACAGATATCAGCTTCATTGTATGCTATGAATGGTGTGCAAGAGTATATGGACACAATTCATGATGCAAATGAAGCTCTTTGGGATCTTCAACCATTCTGTGCTTTGTGATCCAACTGTTCCATGAATGCCATTATCGATATTAATCTTCATTTCTCTTTCTGTATCATTGATTCTGGTCACTGTATTCGTGTCTTTTTTTCCATTCACTTTAAACTCTAAGAAAGAAGGGTTTATGATAGAGACCGTATAACAATAACAGAACGAAAATAAAGATCGAGTCTTATTATTATTATTATTATTATTGTAAAACTTATTTTTGCTCATTAAGATCAGAAATATACTTGGAGAAGTTACCTAATTGACGTTTCTGAGAGCTTTACTGAACCATCTGTTCCATTGTTTGAAGTTTGAACTATTTTTCGTCCTCTGAGAGAGACTACTGACTAACGAAAGTGTTCAGAATCCGAAAAATCGAAATTGGTTGGAGCTTGGGGAGCAATCATACGAAAATGGTTACCTGAAGAACATGAGAAATGTATCAAGTACAACTTACAATTATAACTTCACTTCATGAGAAGGTAACATAAGTGACAATCATTGTCACACCCTACAAGGATTCGTGAGGTTTCACAAGAACATAATCATAGCTTGCTCTTTGTAGCAAATGAAAGAGATGATAAGCGAAAACGAATTTTACGAAAAGAATAATTAGTTGAAATTTACACGGACGGAAACTGAGCTCAACCAAACAAAATCATTCTCAGATTCAACAAAATGATATTGATCTTCTTTTATTGCTCCCCAAAGCTGTATACTTTACAGTTTACACTCAATTATCACACCTGTTAATGTAATACAATGCAACCACTCATCCACTCCGCAAACCAAATATGCCAAAAAGATTAAAATGGAAAAATAAATGAAACTCCCAAAAAGAACGCCAAAATATGTCAAAACCCAGAAGGAAAAAAAGGCTGGGAATCGAAGAGAGAAAATGACCAAAACTGCTGTACTGTCAAATCCTATATATTCTTTGTGTTGAGAGAAAATAAAGCTAGTGCTGCTGTACACGTTGGATACACATTATGCATGCCTCTGACTTGGTATAAAGCCACCCATCTGCCTTCTGGTATGCATCTGACATCGAGCAATTCACATATCAAGGATGGGAAAAATCTTTATATGATGAAAGAATAAGATGCAAATATGCAGGCATGAGTAGGATGCTGATTATAGAACTTACATTTGTGACGTTTTTACGTTTTCAAGCTGAAGTCTGATCTTTTACTAATCCCAATCTTCCGTAGTTCCACAAGGTGAGAAGCTATCTCCTGAATGAACTTAAGTCCCTCTTCACCATATTTGAGAGAATTAATTGCTTGTTCAAGAAATTCTAGGACTGCCTCGAGTGCTTTCAATCTCTTATTCAGATTGGAAGCTAGAACCCCTAGAGATGCTAAATCAGTCGCTTGACAGAGTTGGGGATTCCCTTGTGGTGAACTATGTCCTGACGGCGCAGGCACTTCCAGTTGAATGGACAAATCATATTCTTCTTTATCTTGAGAGCCCCATTCACAACTCTGCAACTTCCCAGCTTCATCTCCTTCGTTTTCAGAAGAATTTCCTTTAGATGAATCTGTCTGTACCACATTACTAGAGAACAAAGAAAGTGTCTTCTTCAACTTCTCTAAGCATTGCAAGATTTGTTTCTTCTCGACTTCAAAATCCTTCAGTGAGGTCTTCAAACTACCAGTTTTTTCATCACTAAGAAGCATCCCTGCTCCTCCAACTTTACTGTCTGTACAAGACTTTCCAGCATCCATATTTTTATAACTCTCAGCAACACTGCTAGATACGGAATGATCAACCACAATATCCCTTGCCTGCATATCAGAAGTTATCTCTCCCATACACTCTAGCATTGATTCATTTGGGTACTTAATCCTGTAAAATTCTAGCTCTGCTTCTAGATCTTGTACTTCCTTCTCCTTCTCAGCAAGAAGGTCATCTATCTTACTCAATGCTTCATTATCATACTCAGCTTGCTCTTCCATCATTCTTACGCACTGGAGTGCTTCCATATGAAGTGCCGCCTTCTCCTCTTGCAGCCTTGTAATCATGGCCATTGCTTGATCTGAAGCAATCGCAGAAGCACTTCTTTCTTCCTCCAACTCCTTATACAAAGAAGCCAAAATTTTCTTGTCATACTCAACCTGTCGTTTTAACCGATCAAGCACACTCTCACCCTCAATTTCACTGACAGTGCTCCCATCCATAGACAACCCAGACTCGTTTCTTTCAAGTGAGATCCTCTGTTGAAGTGCCTGCATCCCAACAGTTTTCGAATCACCACTATTTACAGACACTTTTGGACTCATAATTTCGTTTGTTGATTGCTCAATCCCACGATTGGCAGACAATTGTGACAATAGGAGCTTCAAATCTTCAGTAACTCTTGAAGAGTCCTTTCCAATCCATTGTTCCGCAAGTACACCAGACAATTGTCTTCCTTTACTACCAACAACGATCTTATAAGCATCACCGAGATCTAAAACATTCACCATTTGCTGATCACTGTTACTTGAAACTGGGTTTGTTTCTAAACCTGCTTCAGATGTTTTAAGTGGCCTGACTCCTCCCTTATGTGATTCCCCAGATTCTGCCATGCATCCTTGATCAATTTCACGAGTTCCTGTAACATCTACTGCAACCAGAGACAACAGTAAAGACTGTCAACATTGGTGCTTTGTGCATATGCTTTTCATACAAAGAATTAAATAAAATGTTCAATAGTAGAGGTCAAAATCTAATGAAACAGGACAATACAAAAACAAGGAAAGAGTTTTCACTCACAGCTTCTCTTTGATGAAGGAGAGGCATTCTCAAGAACTGGTTCAGATAATGCATGCAAATCACCATTAGCAACTGCAGATGCTACAGATATACTACCTTGGGACTCCATACGATCTATGTGTTCCTGTGATGCCAAAAATGAAGGCCTGGCCACAGATATTGGATCTGTCAGTACTGGAGTATTAACGCGAGGCTCAATGGCTTGAGCAGAGGAATCTTCCTTGGGACCATCCATATCATGAGTCAGAGAACCTGCATGATCATCATCAGAGAAATGCACTTCTGATTCAGTATCAGAAGTAACCTTAAGCTCTGTGTATCCTACATGAGATAAAGCATGCAGCCTACTATCTCTCACATGAGCAGATGTATTACCATAGGACTCCATATTATCTAATTTCATGTCCGATGCCGAAAATATAGTCTTGGACACTTGATCTATCAGAACTTGAGTAACACTAAGAGGTTCAACACCTTTTCCCTTTTCATGAATTGGAGCACTTGCCTCCTCCCCGTCAGAAAAATGAACTTCTGATTCAGTGTCAGAAGAACCCTTGAGCTCTGTGTACTCAACATGAGATAAAGGATGAACCCCACTATCTCTCAAATGAGTTGCTCTCACTGGCCTAGATGATTTATCTTGTGCCTTCCTCAGTTCTTCATGGTTTTGTCTAATAGCACCAGATAGGGGTTCAAGTTCAGCCTCAGACCCAAACAATTTAGTGTGAATCAACTTATGAGTATACCCCTGAGAACTCTGCGAGTCACTGCAACAAGAGCAAGGAGCTGTGCCGGAAAAGGAAACATATTGACCCCCAAGCATTGGGTCCTCAATTTCATGATCAGCCTTAGAATTAGGAGCTTCACCCAATTTGCCCACCAATAATCTGTATGTCTCAGCATTGGATCTATTAATGGTTGCAAAGGAGAATAGGCAACTTTCACACATTCCATTAACATCTACAAGCTTGTTGTGAGCACGGCAAAGAACTAAGGATGAAATTTCTGACTTATGACTGCCGCAGATCAAGTCCCGATAATAACCTGGTTTTTCATTGCCGAAGACATGATCAAGTCTGGAGCACATGAGGCATGGTGTTTGCAATCCACAGTAATGAGCAAACTTTGTAATGACATATGAGAATATGGCATCAATAACCAGCATAAAAATCAGTAACCACTCCAGACTAGCTGACACCAATGCCTGAGCCCATGGAACTTTGCGCGGATTAGCAGACATTGTCCCCAAGGCAGCCATGTGCCAGAGGATTTAGTAAATTCAAAAGGAGAAAATATGCTTGAAGGCAACCTGCTGGATCTTTTTGTGAGGCACAGACGGGAGAGCTTATCCCGACTTTATTAAACCCTATACACAACTGAACCTGGGACAGGAAACAAAATTCTTGATTGTAAGAATCTAGTGATGCATGTGAAAGTTGTGTATTATCACAAGATATAACACTGGAGATAAAAAGGAACAACTCAAACAACAAACAGAACTCAACAAAACGAAGATCTTAAACTTCTCCTGAATGAGAACATCTCAGCCAAAAAACAGAACAGAGAATTAGTTACATAACCAAGTTCATACATAATTAGTCAACATCCACGATCAAAGTTGATCTACACATTGTACCAGAAGCTCAAAAAGCAACACTTCTACAAGAAATGCAACCCCCATTTCTCATAGAACACTAATGCGTTGAGCCCCTTAACATTTCTACCAAAACAATATCTGATAAACCCAAGAACACCTTAAGGTCAACGCCATAGAAACTACACACATATAAACCATAAACCCTGACAAAGAAGCTAAACAAAAATCCAACAAAAGAAAGAGAGCCAGCATATGATCACAACAAAACAAAAACAAAACCAGAATCCAAATTCCACAACTTTGGATGATCAAATCTCCACCAAAACACATAATTCAATCCAAACCAGAAACCCAATTCAGCAATTAACATAAACACCGATCAAAGATTATAAAATTGCATTGGAAAAAAAAAATTTGACAAAAATAGAAACTGACCTGATCATGGAACCCAGAAAAAGGAGTGGGATGAGTGATTTGAGACAATTAATGACAAAAACGAAGATGGATGGAACAATAATTGAGGCTTTGGTGGAGATGAAGATCAAAACAAAACAGCAGCAACAACAACGAAAGCTTCAGCCAACCGAAAGGTTGAAGCTTTACAACATCATATACACGTTGTCTTTTCACATTTTATAGGATTTTAGACAAATTCATAAGTTGGAGTTGAAATAAATGCCGACCAAGGCCAAAAAGTCGACTGCTGATAAGAGAAAACGACAACGATTTGGAGCAAGTGAGGGCTCTAAATAAAGCGTAATGGAAAATAGGTATGGACAGCCATTCCAATACCAGCGAAGATTCCCCGGGAAAATTGCTGTTGGTTGGTTGGCCCTTCTTCTTCATTGGGCCATTTTGTGGCAAATGAAGTAGGCCCAATAGGCCCAACTTTGTCCGACCGACGACCCGTTAATTTATGAAAGACAATGAATGAGAATAAAGTATTAACTCGCTTGATTACTTAACTGAGGCCCTAATAGAATGAGAGAACTTTTCGTATGTTTCATTGAGAAGTCAGATTGATTCCATCTGTACGTGTTAATGAAAGCGTGAAAATCATGTATTAGAATCTTTTTATCATTCGGTGCATATGAAATGCTTCAACTATAACTTGCATCACTATGTTTGGCCACTTTGACAACTTCAGAGTTCGAACCAAGGTTGAGGAGCACACCCCCACTTCTAATGGTTGCGTGAACTTTAACCTTGAATATGAGTGTATAGTGTTCTACCACGAGCTACAAAAACATAAATTTGCATATTTCTTTTTCATTCAAACGTTATCTTACATGCAATGAGAAGAGTGTCCCATCTAACTCAATTCTTAAAACATTCATATCCAATCAACTACCACATGGAACTCTTGAACCATACCGCTCACAACCACTTAATACAATAGTTAAAAGAAAATCTAGCTACTTACTCACTTTTCTTATATATTAGATTCGTGCGAATCTTAAATTTGAGACCAGCGCATAAAACATTGTATTAAGAAGACTAATCATCTCTACCCCATACACAGACAGTATTTCGTCGGATGGTGGGCCGCTCTTAGTATATAAAATAAACAAAAAAGAAAAAGGTATTTCTAACGAAAATCTCATTATTCCTCTTGGTGGGATACATCTCTCACTCTCACATCTCAATACAAAAAGCAAGAGGAGAGGGAAAAAAACCCAAACTAGGCAAAAAAAACCGTGGGGCTAAAAAAGTAAACAACCAGAGAAATCCCCAAATTGCATGACCTAAATACCCCTTTTTCTCACAAAGCCCTCAGACCTGTATTTCCCTTCTCAACCCTCAAACACACTCCCTCTTCTGCCCTTCTCTAATTCCAATCTCTCTCTCCTCTCCGTCTCTCCTTCTTGCCCTTCACCGATTTCCCCCCAATTACCCGCCAAAATCCCACACCCCCTTTTCAAATTTCTCTGCAACTCCCCCCAATTTAAAGTTTCCGACTTTCGTCTCCGATCCGATCTCCGCCGCTCTGGGTCTTCGATTCCCGGCGCTTTGAGGCTTACCCAGTTCGTCTTTTTCATGGGTTTGGCTGATTTGGGGGTCAATGTGAATTGGGGCTGGAGCTAGGGTTTCGTGAATTTCAGGTACCCAATTGGTTAAGTATCACTGTTTCTAGGTTTTTGGTTTGTGGGTTTTGTTTGGTTTTTGGAGAATTATTGTGGGTTTGGTTTGGATCTGTTGTTTTTGATTTGGTTTGGTGGTATGGTTTTGAGTGTTTTACTGGGATTGTGTACTGTTTTGTGTTGAAATCTGCTTATTTTGGGTTGTGGTGTAACTGTGTAGGAGTGAGGTTTCTGTTTTTTGGAATTGTGGGTAGGGCTTTGTTTTGCGTATAGTTTAGTGTTTTGGAGTGTGCTTGGTTAAGATGTAGTGGCGTGAAAGTGAATGTGTGGGTTGAAGTTTTGAAATTTGTTTTCGTGGCGAGTTGTTTCTGTTTAGAGTGAGGATGATGATTTGAACTATGTGCATTTTACTGAATTAGTGTACTGTTTTTGGTAACTTGGGGACTGAAAGCTTACTTATGATGTTGGTGCTTGTGGTGATGTAATGTGAGGGGTGTGTTATGCTTTACTAGAGTCTGGAATGTGAATACTCTTGATGGAATTGGAACTTTCATGGACATGGTGGTTGCTTTGGATTGTTAGCTTTGATCGGTTGCTTTGTTTTTTGAGCTTTGATGTGTAATAATCTGAGTTGATGAATCACTATTTGTTGAACATTGTTGTGGATGTGATGAAAGCGGCTGAAAGTGGAACACAGTTTGTGATTCCTAGCTTTGTTTATGTATTTCTGGTATTAGTATAATGGTTCGTGTAGTATTAGATTTTCTCTGCTCTTCCTCCTCCGCCTGTTGGTATCCTTTTCTTTACAATCACATTGTATCTGGTCAGTTAGGTATTCCTTTGGAAACTGGTTTGTTTGATAAGGGGAAGAAAGGATTTAGTGTTATGGAGTGAAATATGGGGTAGCTGTTTCACCAACATTGAGAAGTGAACTATTGTCTAATTTTGCAAAGGGTGTGTCTTGTTAAGTGTATATGTCAGTGTCTGTTTTATTGGACCACTGTATTATTTATCATCATATATCATATGGAGATGTGTGTGTGTTTTAGTGTTGATTGAGGCATTGGTTCTTATACTGACTGTAGTTATTTTGTGCTGTAGGCATGCTTTAATACAGTTCAGAAGACGGTGTTTCCAAACATATACAGATAGTTTCTTTGAGAGGCGGTGTTATCTTCTTTGTTGATTGATTCCATCAATGGCCAACCATGATTTGATAGTTGGACGAAATCACACTACAGCACTTAGGCAGAATCAGCAGATACTGGGCCACAACCGTAACCTAGGCACTCATGACCATCATCTGGGCTCAGCACAGGCTCATGAGCATCACTTGGATATGGGAGATAACAGGGATGACCTAGGTTTAGACCATCCTCATGACCACGAATTGGGTTTAGAACAGGACCAAGACCACGAAGGAGATGATGGTCACAGCTACAGACATGAAAATGAGTTAGGTATGGACCGGAAACCTGATCTGGATGACCATGGATTGTCTATTCCTCCTCAGAACCATGACTTGGTTTTAGTTGAGAATAATGAGCTGGCTGTCTCAGACGATCAAGAACTTGAAGGAAGTATGGAACTGGCCATGGATCAACATCATGAAATGGGCATAGAATCTATGCATGATATGAGTATCCAGGACTCCCAGCTGGCACTTAGCCCCAATCCCGTACTTCAGGCTCGTATGGCTGTTGCAAATCCTCATTATGAGTTGGTAGTGGGGCAAGAATTTCCTGATGTCAAGAGCTGCCGGAGAGCTTTGAGGGACACAGCTATTGCCCTGCACTTTGAAATGCAGACTATTAAATCTGACAAGACTCGCTTCACTGCCAAGTGTGCCAGTGAGGGATGCCCATGGCGTATACATGCTGCAAAGCTCCCAGGAGTTCCAACTTTCACAATCAGGACCATCCACGAGACTCATACATGTGGAGGAATTTATCATCTTGGTCATCAGCAAGCCTCTGTTCAGTGGGTTGCAAATTCTGTGGAGCAACGACTTAGAGAGAACCCAAATTACAAGCCAAAGGAGATACTGGAAGAGATTCACCGAGTTCATGGTATCACCTTATCATACAAGCAAGCTTGGCGAGGCAAGGAGCGCATCATGGCAGCAATGCGTGGATCATTTGAAGAAGGGTATCGCTTGCTTCCAGAATATTGTGAACAGGTCAAACGAACTAACCCAGGGAGTATTGCATCTGTTTATGGAAACCCGAGTGATAACTGCTTCCAGCGCCTCTTCATATCATTTCAGGCATCAATTTATGGTTTCTTAAACGCTTGTCGGCCCCTCCTCGGGCTTGATAGGACACATTTGAAAAGTAAGTATCTGGGTACTTTGCTTCTTGCTACCGGTTTCGATGGTGACGGTTCTCTATTTCCTGTGGCATTTGGGGTTGTAGACGAGGAGAGTGATGAGAATTGGATGTGGTTTCTTTCTGAGCTTCATAATCTGCTTGAGCTTAATTCAGAGAACATGCCTAGGCTTACCATTTTGTCAGACAGGCAGAAAGGCATTGTAGATGGAGTTGAAGTAAACTTTCCTACTGCTTTTCATGGATTTTGCATGCGTCACCTGAGTGATAGTTTTCGTAAGGAGTTTAATAACACAATGCTCGTTAATCTTCTATGGGAAGCTGCTCATGCTCTCACTGTAATTGAATTTGAAGCAAAAGTTTTAGAGATAGAAGAGATATCTCAAGATGCTGCATATTGGATCAGACGAATTCCACCTCGCTTATGGGCTACTGCTTACTTTGAGGGAACACGGTTTGGGCATTTGACAGCTAACATAGTTGAATCCTTAAATACTTGGATATTGGAGGCCTCTGGGCTTCCAATTGTTCAGATGATGGAATGCATCAGAAGGCAGCTAATGACTTGGTTCAATGAACGTCGAGAGACCAGTATGCAGTGGACATCTATTCTTGTTCCTTCCGCAGAGAGGCGTGTTGCGGAGGCTCTTGAGCGGGGGCGCACCTATCAGGTTCTTCGTGCTAATGAAGCTGAATTTGAAGTCATTTCTCATGAAGGGACAATGATTGTGGACATTCGAAATCGTTGCTGCCTTTGTCGTGGCTGGCAGCTTTATGGTTTGCCATGTGCCCATGCTGTTGCAGCACTTCTATCTTGCAGGCAGCAAGTCCATCGGTTTACTGAGAGCTGCTTCACTGTTGCAACCTATCGGAAGACATACTCACAAACAATACATCCAATTCCAGATAAATCCCTATGGGCTGAGACGTTAAGGGTAGAGGGAGAAGATCCCAATGCAAGCAGTGCTCTTTCTGAGGTTCTAATCAATCCTCCGAAGTCACTCCGGCCACCAGGTCGACCAAGAAAGAAGCGTGTCCGAGCAGAGGACCGTGGCCGAGTGAAGCGAGTAGTGCATTGTAGTCGCTGCAATCAAACAGGCCACTTCAGAACCACATGTGCCGCCCCTATATAGATGGTTTGCTAAGCAATCTGGGTATGTCCCTTTTGTGCAAAAGTAAATTTCTTAGTAGTATTTGTTAGTTAGATTGTCTAGTGCATGCAGTATTAGTAGAAAATCGATTATGGGTATCAATCTCATGATCTGCTATCCTCCTTTATAATTATTAATTTAATCTCAAGGGTGAGGTTTGTCATTGTAGCATTCAACTTTTAGAGGAAAATTGATCCGATTTGAAGTATTTGAAATTAGAACTGTAGTTGGATTGCAGCTGAAAATGAAGGGAAATTGATGCTAACAATTCTGTTTGTTGCTCACTAGAAAAAATCTATCCTTCTGGCTGGCTTGTTTATCTTGTTGCGCAATCTGCTGGCTTGAATGAGACTGTCATTCTCTCAAGGTCATAACCGATCAAGAAATTTGACTGAGCAAAGTTTCCGATGATACCGCCATCACTAGCAACACCTTGCATTGCGAAACAGAAAACCCCATCTTTTGGTGGAATAAAGGTCTGTATTGGTGTTAGCACAATGTTAGCACTGCCGTTGAAATGTACTGTCAATATTGGCCCTTTTAGATTAGTTGGAGTCTTGTAGCATAGCTGAGATCCCAAACTAGGGTCACCTACGATGGGTGCCATTGGAATCTGGTTCTTTACTTCTGCTGCTAACCTGTTGTAGAAATCTTGTGGGATTAGTGTTGGTGGTGTACCCGAGTCCAAGAACATGTTGCCTTCTAAAACTTGACCTGAGGTATTGAAAGGCACAAGCTTATCTTCAACACTGATTCCTTCTAGTGTCACAAAATATGGGGTCTTGTCTTGCTTGGAGATCAAAGCTGTTGTAACAACACCATCACCCAATACTTCACTTCCACTCCCGAAACTCATCTTGCTTTCGATGCTCGGAGCAGTATGAAATGGCACCAAGCAGTGGGAGAACTTTTTGCCTCCAACTTCAGAACTTATTTGAGAAACAAGTGATAGAGGCCCTCCTCCGAGGCCAATAAGTCCCATCTCGTCTTGATTGAAACTTCCAGTGTTGTTATGCCCACACCCGAACACAATATCTCTTAGGGCAACAGCTCCGCCCGTCGCGGATGTTAAGGTAATCGTCTCTTTAGCCAACACCCCTTGGGTCAATGACTGATCTCCATAGCCGTAACTGTAATTACAAGAGTTTTGAGGTGAACAAGAGCCAGTGCCAATTGTCTTGCATTCTGTTGCTGCACAAGGCAGGTCACTATATGTGGACGAGCTTTTCGGTTCAAACATAGGCTTAGTCTGCTTGTAGCAACCAACACATGGTAGACACTGTGCCCAAACTAGGTCACTACCCGTATCTGCAACTCCATAGACATCAAAAGGTGGGTTTCCAATCGTTATCTTCATAAGATACTCGCCCTTGTCAGCTTTTACTCCTGATTGTGCACCATTATGATCGAAGGGGTCGAAATAGGACCTCATGGAATGTCGAAAACCATTGCTTAACCTATTTGGAGTTTTGGTCCGATGATAAAACGGTGAGTTCGGGGAGTTTCGGTGTATGAGTTTGACACTGAACCCGCCATTGCTTGTTGGTGTAGCTGAACAGCATACAAGGTAAATGCAAAGAATAGTCGCTAGAGCAGAATATGTAGTAGCCATGATAGAGAGCTCAGAGAAACCAGAAGAACAGTTTGTAATGACGACAACTTAGCTTGTATTGGCGTCTTTAAATAGAAGATGGTAGGTATGCTAGTTGCCTAGTTCTATAGAGAAATTAGGAAAATCACAAATTAGGAAAATCATGATTTTCCTTCGTCATCTACATCGATCTATATTAATTTGCTTCTATAAGTAGATTATGTCTTTGAATTCCTTCCTGTTTTATTTTCAATTTACCCTGATTGCCTAGCCTGAATCAGTGTTCATGCACTTAATGTCTACATATATATATTTTTTTCTTCTTTGAAAAATATCTACATATTTCTTAGATTATCGCGAGGTTGATTCTGTAAAGATGGGTTTGTGATCTTTGTAATTATAGAGAGTATAGGAATATAATGAGAGTTAAAAACAGATCAGAATACCATGTATATCTACACACCTAACACCAGGACATTCAATATCTGCTCACCTAATTAACGCCAGGACGTACATAGATCATATAGTAGGACTAAGTAGGTGAACAATACCATGATAATCAGTCTGGCTTGGGAAGGAAAATAATGTTATGTATATTCTAACATTGGAAGTTAAACGAACCCCTGATTTATTGATCTTCAGATTTTCGTTAATGTACAGTCTGCTATTAGTCGCAATTCAAGAAAAGCTCGAAAATACACACACACACACTTATGTGTTTGCCTGATCTTTTGAAGGAATTGTACTTCACTTGGTGTATGCTTGAACTTGCGACATCACCTTGCCGGTGCCGGCATTTGGTGGTGTTTGCTTGCCGCCATTTGGTGTTCAGCTAAATTTGCTTGATTTATGCAAATGAGGCTAATGGTGTTAACGGGAACAAGACTAACAAGGCCAATGATCTCCATGACTATGCCGTGTCGACGTGAGACGTGCTACTGCCGTGTCGATCGCAGACGTGCTACTATCGTGTCAACGAGAGACGTGATACTGTCGTGTCGACGAAAGACATGCTACTGCCGTGTCGACCGAAGATGTGCTACTGCCGTATCGACCGGAGACGTACTACTGCCGCGTAGGAAGGTGCTACTACAGTGTCGAATCACCATTATGGTCGTCGATTCACAGATGTCGCAGTTGTCCTCGATTTACAAATGTCGCTGTCGTCGAGGTGCCGCCACTGTCGTTGTCATTGAGGCGCCGTCGTCGTCATCACTAGGCCTAAGATACGAGCGAGAGAGAGAGAGAGAGAGAGAGAGAGAGAGAGAGAGAGAGAGAGAGAGAGAGAGAGAGAGAGAGAGAGAGAGAGAGAGAGAGAGAGAGAGAGGGTGGTGGTGGAGAAAGAATACAAATCAGTGTCATTTTGTGTAAATTTATTTTAAAAATAGATATTTTAGTCATTTTAGCTATGAAAGTCTAGATCAGATCTGATACCATTAGTTTGGGTCAGAGTTTGTGTCTTAATTTGTACAGAAAATATTGAAAGTGGGATTTTTGTGTTTTTAAATTTGGTCATGTGCTATTATGTAATTTTCTCTAAAATATATCACCCCTCACTAGGTAATTCAATCCATATTTTATAAGGAAGCCAATTTCCAGTTATATCTCATTTTTTGTTTCCTTTTCAATCTTTATTTACAACCAAATAACATATTAGAATGGAAAATGAAACTAATTCAATTTACATACTATACAAACGGGGCCTAATAGTGCTAGGTCGAAAAATAGAGTATGTGAGCATGAAAATCCAAACGATGGCTTAGAAGAGTAGAGGAATCGCGACACCAAAGGTTCATCATATATATAGGCACACAATAGATGTGCGTTAATATTACGGGCACGTTTACTAACTTGGAATAGAAATAAGCATGAATCGGTATCAATAAGAATCGGTATGAGAATATTTCATATCATTCTACTGTTTACTTACCATAAGGAATCAAAACATGAATGAAACTAATTACGATTGATGTCGTTTACTTACCATATGGAATCGGAATTAAAACTAGTTTGATTACTAATATACCCTTACAAGAAATGAATTTAAAATACCCCTAAAATATAATATATATTTTTAGGGTTGGGTAATTTAGAAATATTATAATAACGTGAGGATATTTTGGAGAGAAAAAGTTGATTCCGTTACTTTGATTCTGATACTCATCTCCCCCCTTGGGTATCGAATAAGGGGTTTCGTCAGGAATCGATCACTGATTAGCAAGTGAGACCCATATCCATTCCAATACCTTGACATGTTAGTAAACACTGGAATTCACTCATTCTGGAATCAATTGCACCACTCACAATTCCATTCCATGTTAGTAAACATGCCCTACATTTTTGTGAGTTGAACTTATAACCTCTCACTTATCGTAAAGTTGATCTACATGGAGTAATCACTTTTTGCAGGAAAAAAAGTTCAAAATCTTGTGTCTACTTATTCAAAAGTCGGCCAAAATCGGGAATAAAGAATATAATTATTTGGTTTTGATATTACTTATTCGAAAGTTAGCCAAAATCGGGTAAAAAGAATATAATTATTTGGTTTTGATACTAAATAAGTAAGTTGAATGTTAAAAAAAAAAAAAAAAAGAAAGAAGAAGAAGAAGAAGAAAAGGTAAGTTAAATGTTTCCTAGTTTCGTTAGAATTGGGATGTGTACGTGTTAATGGCTTATAAATACGCTCCCCCTCTTCTACCCAAAACCCTAAACCGAAAGAAAAAAACAAAAATCCCCAAATCAGATGGCGATGGAGAAGAGAGAAATCGATGAGTGCTCCAAGGAGATGGAGAGTCTCGACCTAGATAACTCGTACGAGACGGACGAGGAGGAGGAGGAACCAGTCGAGACGCACCTGGAATTGGTCGAGAGGGAGATGTGGAAGTCTTTACGCGAATCTAATATGGAGAGGGAGAGGGAGATCCTGGACAATTGTTATATCGACGAGAACACTTGGTACAATTCTACCGTTCTGTATTTTTCTGAGGACAATCTCTCCAGTACGTTCCCCGATTCCCTGCTCATCTCATCTTTGCTTTTGTGTGGTGATTTTTTGGTTTAATTTGATAAAAGCTTTTCACGTTTTTTTTTTTTTTGAAGATTGCAATGAGATAGTCTGTGATTGAGGATTGCATCGATTAACAGAAAGAATTTAATCCTTTTTCATTATACTTTTTCCTTTGCACATTATTCTCATGATAAACTGATAAAGCAATATTGACTTGTTTAACGTAGTATGTGTGTTTTGTATTATTCTTTAACATTCTGCACTGACTGAAGTAGTTCCTGCTGCCTTGTATATATGATGGAAGGATTCTTATGCCTTTTGGAATTGTAGCACGCACACGTACTGTTTAATTTACAGAAAACTGTATCCTGTGACTTTGATCGAGTCATTATGGGAATCGTAGACTTGTTTTGTTTCCTGTTACCTTTTTAATATAACGTATGTCTTTCTGATAACAGTAATGAATGAATGCATATTTCTCATATATATAGTTGAAATTCATTTGTGCAGAAGAAGAGGATCTGTGCCAAGTCTGGGAAACAAAGGTGGAACCACTCTTTAAACGTTATGGCCTTAAATGCCAATTGAATTGGGATGAGCGTAAGATGACTGTGGGTACAAAAACAGCTCTCGTCGGGGACTGGGGGATCCTTAACAGGGGTGCATGTGCTCTTGCTGTTCTAACTCGTGGTTTCAGCACTGAATGTGTACGTACTCATCTCACATCCTTTCTCTAATTTCACCTTGCTACATGTTCAACATGATTCTTGATTTTAAGGTTTATGGTAAGTTCGAAGAAAAGCTGATGTTCAATACTGATGATTCTCATCAAAACTCCAAGCAGCTGAATACTAGTTCTTTTTGTTGAACGTACAATTTGTTTTCTACTGTTTTTCTCATATGAGTGCACAACATTGCAGCTTGAACGAATCTTCTCCTGCGAAGTCCATTGTCAATACATGAATCTTAGAATACCAGATAAGATGAGTAAGGTTGGCATCTCATCGATTTCCTTCCAGTCTATACCATGTGTCTGTCTAACTTCATTAGATTTGCAATATGGTGACTAAAGTCGGATGTTAGCATGATTCTTTTTCTTTTCTTATTCCTTTTCCTCTCCTAATTTTATATATTGTCTGCAGGATGAATTTTCAAGCAAGTATCAAAAGTTTGTGGAAAAAATTGACGAATTTGTGAGTCATTTTTCCCTAATAAATTAGGCTTTTCTTTCAGATATGGTTTCTGCTTATGTTCTAATCTTTCACTATATGATGGATGTGTATGCAGGAACTACCTGAGAAGCTTTCCTGCTTTATTATTTTTGGTGTAAGAGTTATTATTATTATTAATTTTTGTTGTTTCTTCTAATATTTTTGTGATTTAAATCTTATTTCCGGTCTTTGATTTCTAATTTTGCTTCTTAAATGAATAGGAAGGAGCTATCTTCGTTTATTCTGATAAACCATGGTCAACATATAAAATGAAGAATCTTGTGAATTGGTGTCTTCTTGGTGAAGAACCTTTTGAACGAGATAATTTTCATGAATTGTCACTTGATGATGATGATGATGATTATTGAAGCACTGATTCGGTGAAGATTACACCAAAAGATCAGATTATGTGTTTACGCCGCTCTAGTTTGCTGCTTTCTCTGTTTGGGTAGAAAACATTTTCCAGATTCTAGTATGAGTCGGTGCAATTGCTCTCTCTCTCGATCCATGTTAATTTTTAGAGTATAGCATTGTTAGTCGAAACTAACTACTGCCAAATTTCTCTTCAAATCTATGTCTTTTGCCCATTTTTTCCCCTCTCGCTGTCCGTACTTGAACTGCAATTTAAGGACTCTGAAAGCCATCTCTATTATGTTGCTTTCTTGACCTAATAAAATCTGGTCTCATCTAAACTACGCTTTGCATCATCTAAAGTGTAAAGCCACACTTCCGCACACCAACCACCTCAGTTGGATCGTGATTACTGTCAAGTTATCAACAAAGTCAAGAGACACACTACAAACATGGCAAGTCTCTGCCCAAGTTTCATTTACAAACTACACAATTGAAGCTTGAGCAGCAGAACCAGGCTTAGAAGATTTTCTTTTCTTCTTACCTGTCCATTGTCAAGAACAAACAAATACTCAGACAGAGGTTCACGCACATAGATTGGGAGGCGACGACATTGGCAAAAAGATGAACAGAGCTGCCAGAGCATACCTTTGTGCTTTCCTTGCTTGAGCTCGATGCTCTTCTTCACGAGGAACTTCTTTAGAACCTTTCTTCCTCCCTTGAGATTCTTCTGCAACCCTAAACACGCTCGTATCAGCTCCATCAAATTAAAAATCAAACCATACAAAGTAGCACTTTGTTATATTGCTAAACCCGGTAGTAAATTGTATACTTCTAATACTAGGATACACCCAACTTTATTAAACATCTTACTCGTTTAATAAATCTTCTAAACACTGAGAACCGAAACAAGTAAGAAATTTAAATATTACACAAAGCGAGAAACAGTAGCATACCACCAGCAGCCATTCATATCCTCTTTAAACTTATTCTCCCCAGCCATTTATTTCCTCTTGTTGCCATATCTATCAAGAAAGGTGCTTCTCTCTTGTTGGATACTGTCAGAAGCACCCATTCGAGTGTACATGTCATCCAACACATTCACATTCAGTTTTGTCGATGATGCTGGTACAAACGAGAACAGACATACAACAATTAGAGATTCATTACTATTACCATAAGCAGAAATAAGAAGAAAAAATAGTAGAAATACCTGTGCCATAAATGTAATAATCCGACAATACTCTGTCAGCATGCAACTAAAACCTGCTGGCCGTAAAAAAAATGCAACTATCAGAGAGAAGGCCAATGATCGATGATAGAATATCCGAGTACAGCAACAAAGTACAACTCAAAATAAATGAGCCAAATATATTTGATATATGTACAGAAATCAAGACTCTTTAGCTTTAATGATTTCTTCAGGAAATCAATTGTCTCAGCTAAAATTAACAGAACAAACTTGAATTGCACGAGTCTCTAGGTTTCTCAATGTCAATCTAAGTACTAAGATTACATTTCTTATCAGACAGGTATTTGCTCAGCATGCAATTTGTCAAGTAAGCAATAATAACACTTGAAAGAAAGCTTTTGTAACGGCTGGCTAAATTTTCAAACCCTAAATGAGCATTATATATTTTGATTGAAAACTTGTTGTCAGAGCATGCTGCAAATGAGGATAGGAACTGATAAAGGAATCGCAGGTGTGAGTGTGTGACACAGGCAGAGGCTTGACAACCTGTGATTGAGAAACATTGATTTTTGACTGAGTAGGAATGGAGGGTGGCTTCAGTTGAATGCAAAGCTATAGGGGATGTGAAAGCAGATGAACAAAATGAAGAATTAATATCTGATTAACAGAGAGATAAAGCTGATAAAGGCTTCAATTCTATTCATGAATTATGATGTACATGTACATGTACTTATACTAAGACTTGAATTAGACAATTACATTTTTACCCTTAACACCCTCCCTCAAAATGATGGGAGAGAAGCTACCATCAGGTTGCATTAACAGAGAAAAGCTAAAGACAGCAACAATATAAAGTAATATTGGTTTCATCCAGGATCAATAAACGGCAGCGATTGACATAGCTTCATAGGATAAAAGGCTTCCCTACAATGTAGTTTTGTTTAACATGACAGATTAGATGAGAGCTGCGCCTTGTATAGGAAATGCTTCAACTTCCTTAAGCAAATCTTGTTGCCATTTGGAGAGATAAGAGAGAACTGGAGTTGCATTGTCAATATGAAAGAGAGGATTTTGATCAGCATCTAAGACATGAATTGGTTGCTGAGAAGAATATGTATGCCTATGTAAGCATTCAGCTGCACTATGACATGACTTCATGCAAATTTGACACTGCATATAAGAACCAGAGGCAACAACTTGTCGAGGGGCAAAGTGTCCAGCAAAGTGTCCGCTTTCACGCTTTGTTTACATATTTGACAACTAGCTGTAGAAGAACACATTCTTTTAAATTCACTAGACCTTGCTTGAGTAACTTGATTATTGTACGCAAGTGGACGACCAATCCTGCCACAATCAGAACTGAGCTTGTATCTCTATCCATATACAATACACCATTGTTCTTATCTCGGCAATAACTATTGCTTTGCTGAAAATTATCAATAGGTTTCTGCATAAAACCTTGAGATTCAACAAATCCACCATTGTTTTGAATGCTACCATTGGGCTGAATGTAACTTGATTTGACTTGTGATCGATCCAAAACAGTGTTGAAAGAAAAATAACAACCATTAAGAGGTTGAACATTCGACATGTATGGTGCAGGAGAAGGAGAAGGGTTAATGATGCAGCCATTTAATGCAGCAGGAGTTGCATACATCATACACATACATCATACACTCAGTACTAGGCATGTAATGCATAGTGCATCCAATAGGAGAAGCAACACCAGGAATGGTAGGCATAACAGTTGGTTGAGGCACAGTACCAACTTGAGAAACAGGTTTTGATGAAGAATTGTCTGTTAGAGTACCAGTGTTTGAAATAACAACAGTACCTCTGGAAGTATCACCAAATGCAGCCACAACAGTTAATTTTGGGGCTCTTGGGCTCTATTGAATTTCTGAAATATTCTTTACAGCTGTTGGAGAAATATTCATGTATTGAAGATGTGCCGGGGATGCTCTGTTAACATTTTGTCTTCTTTGTTGTCTCCTCTCTCTCTTCTCCTTCTTGGGTTTTCTTGGGTCTTTTGTTGAAAGTAAGAAGAATAGGCAGCCCACGCACAGCTGACTGTTGCATCGACTGTATCTCTGCTTCAGGCCGTGTATCTATATCAGTGCTAGCTATTATCGATTCTGTCACACCCGTAGCAATTTTATGAACAGACTCTTCCTTCAAATATGGTCCTAAAAAACCTTTTATTGTGTTCACCACGTCAAGCTGGAGCTCATCATACCCTTCGTCTATCTGAGATAGTCGTTTACAAGTTTTAGATGTCGGATCATAAACCTGCTGAAATGTGAACGCTAGAATAGCCCTCTCAAAATGTTGCAGAATCTCCGTCTTCGAAGTTGAATTTTGGGTTTTCCCCTTTCCATTTGTAACCTTCAGATTCTTCTCGTACATGATTACATTTGGCATATAATCACAACCGACTATTATTAACATTTCCAAAAGCTTCTTTTTGGAAAAGGCTTCGTAGTCGGAGTTCATTCGTGTTAAACGAGCAAAAGAGTAATAATCACATGTTGCCTCTGTAAAATCAGTGTTATAGAGAATCTAGAAGAAAAATGAGTGAATAGTTAATCTCTGCGAACATAATACGTTTGTAATAATATATATAAAATAAGTGACTTACTTTTTCACATCCAAACGCTATAAGGTCTGAATCTTTAGTGAGGACGGCATGTACATAACCTGTGGTTGCCAAGTGAGTCAGTTGCGCGTCGGCCTCATAGGGGGCCACAATGAACTCTACTTCGATCTCGTGCTTCATCCACTTCAACAATCACAACCAACATGTTTTGTTAAACATAAAAAACATCACAAATTTATCATGTGTAAGAAGCAGTGGTAAGTGTGTTTACTTTGATTGTTTCAAAGAAGTCAGGAATCCATCTAACTTCTGGATCCTTGTAGTTTGGAATAGCAACTGCACACTGGTTCTTTTTTGCCTCGCTTATGGCTGCCCTCAGCTCCACTCTGCATTCATAGTATGAAATGATTAGCAACGACATGATGAATTGAAAGAGAAAACAAATAGAGATATATAAGACTAGGCATACATTTGGATCTTTAATGGTGGCGCGTTTCCATCAAATACCAAAACCGGTTCAAGTTTATTCTTCCTTAGCACTTTAATCCTATCATGGCAATCCTTTTTAAAAAGTTCTGCCTGCCTGCAATAGAGATTGAACTCATATTAAAAAGTTCTGCGTGCCTGCCTGCAATAGAGATTGACCTCGTGTGTGTGTGTGTATATATATATATATATAATTAAAATAAAAATACCTACAGTTTTAGATCACTCTGTTGGTGAGGCTCAAGTTTATAATAAGTGGCGACAAGCCAAGGAGTTGCATCAACTCCCACTTTGGTAATGCCCTCGTCAACCAGTTTGTTGAGAGGAAAGGCTATTCTTACTGCCTTGTTTCCAAAAGCCTCAAACAATTCCTTGGTCCCTTTCCCTATCCCCATCTTCAATTTTGGAACAAAGAAACGAAAGTATTTTTAATTGAAACATCAAACATGTATAGTGGCCTACAAATATACAATACTATTTACCATGTTATCAATGGGCAATCTCATGAAATTTTAAAGCAAGGGAGACACTTAATTACCTGCAGGTAATGTGGAATCTAATTTCCCCAAACACAGGCCTCTAACTCAACCAGAAGTTTGGTAATGTGGAATCTAATTTCTCCAAACACAGGCCTCTAACTCAACCGCAAGTTCACCAGAAAAAGAAAAAAAGATGAACAAAGAACCTCTCAAATAGTTGCAGCCGAAGCCATGCAAGTTTTCTTATATATCATATAACTCAATGTGTTACGGTCTTACAAGTAACAACTTACATAGAGACACAAAATTTGCATAATTATTCCTAATGTAATCCCGCAAACAAGTATAATTAAACTAGGAAAGCAAAGATTCATAAATATTCAGAAAGATTTCCTAAATATAACTAGGAAGCAAAAATTCATAATTAAACTAGGAAGCTTATTTCCTAACGTATCCTAACATCAGACCAAAAAAAAAAACGCATCCTATAACGTAGTACTCCTGCGAGAAGCAGGAGTTGCGCTTGAGTTGTCCTCTCGGCCGGGATCCGACAGTGACAGCACACTCATATCAGCTCCATCCAATTAAAACTCAAACCGTACACTGTATCTGGAATAACTTCTACTCTCGATCGAGGTTCACTTTGCATCCAGAAAGAAGACAAAAAACTTGGAAATAGCTACGGATTTGCTTCTACAATGTGATTTTCAAGAGAATACGAGGAAAGGTAATTGCGGAAAATATTTGGATCTTCTCCAACTCTTCGAAATAATTGACCTACAATTGCTGCTTGCCAAGGTTTGAGCCATTGATACCTTACGTCAGCGTTTAAACGTTTAAATTGACAGATCAATCCAGACTAATCCAATTGATCAATACATCGACATTAGTGACCAGTGATGAAAACGGAAAATGTCATGGACTATTGGACTGACATGACTTGGGGTTAATTGACGATTTTTTTGGGTAAAAGTTATAAATGGTTCTCGTGGTTTAAGGTCATGGTTACGTTCACCATCGTGATTTAAAAATGATTAATTTTGGTTTTCGTGTTTTATATATCGACTAATCATAGTCCAATGATAACATTTTGTCTAACACCGTTAGAGCATCTCCAACAGCTTCCCTAAAATTTCTCTATCATAGGGAAACAAAAGTCAATGCTTCAAGCAATTTTTTTTCTTCAACTCTAACAGATTCCCAATTTTGGAGATTTCATGATCATTCTCCAAGTCCTTCTATAACATTATAGAATTTGTTACAAATATGGGGAAATTAGGTTTCTCTCTCCTCACATTCCCCATTTTGGAGAAAGTTTTAGAAAATTTGTTGGAGCAAAACATCTAAAATTTTCTCTAAAATGGGCAAAAGACATAGATTTGAAGAGAAATTTTTGCAGTAGTTAGTTTTTGACTAACATTAATGGTACAAACTAAAAATTAATATGGAACGAGAGAGAGGCAGAGAGCAATCGCATTGACTCATACTTGAATCAGGAAAATGTTTTCTACCCAAACAGAGGAAGCAGCAAACTAGAGCGGCATAAACACATAATCTGATCTTTTGGTGTAATCTTCACCGAATCAGTGCTTTAATAATCATCATAATCATCAAGTGACAATTCATGAAAATTTTCTCATTCAAAAGGTTCATCGCAAGAAGACACCAATTCACAAGATTCTTCATTTTATATGTTGACCACGGTTTATCAGAATAAGCGAAGATAGCTCCTTCCTATTCATTTAAGAAGCAAAATTAGAAATCAAAGACCGGAAATAAGGTTTAAATCACAAAAATATTAGGAGAAACAACAAAAATTAATAATAATATTAACTCTTACATCAAAAATAATAAAGCAGGAAAGCTTCTCAGGTAGTTCTTGCATACACATCCATGATACAGTGAAAGATTAGAACATAAGCAGAAACCATAACAATATCTGGAAGAAAAGCCAGATTTATTAGGAAAAATGACTCACAAATTCGTCAATTTTTTCCACGAACTTTTGATACTTGCTGAAAAATCATCCTGCAAACAATATATAAAATTAGGAGAGGAAAAGGAATAAAAAAAGAAAGATGCTAACATTAGACTTTAGTCACCATATTGCAAATCTAATGAAGTTAGACAGACACATGGCATAAAAAGATGAAAGATCGAAATCGATGAGATGCCAACCTGACTCATCTTATGTGGTATTCGAAAGATTCATGTATTGACAATGGACTTCACAGGAGAAGATTCGCTCAAGCTGCAATGTTGTGCACTCAAATGAGAAAAATAGTAGAAAACAAATTGTACCTTCAACAAAAAGAACAAGTATGATATGATTCAGTTGCTTGGAGTTTTGATGAGAATCAACAGTATTGAACATCAGCTTTTCATTGAACTTGACATAACCTTAAACTCAAGAATCATATTGAACATGTAGCAAGGTGAAATTAGAGAAAGGATGTGAGATGCGTACGTACACATTCAGTGCTGAAACCACGAGTTAGAACCCCTGTTAAGGATCCCACAGTCCTCGAGGATGGCTGTTTTTGTACCCACAGTCATCTTACGCTCATCCCAATTCAATTGGCATTTAAGGCGATAACGTTTAAAGAGTGGTTCCACCTTTGTTTCCCAGACTTGGCATAGATCCTCTTCTTCTGCACAAATGAATTTCAACTATATATATGAGAAATATGCATTCATTCATTATTGTTATTCAAAAGACATACGTACAAGTGGTACAAAACCAAAACCGGAAACAAAACAAGTCAGTTCAAGTAATACAATTCCCATAATGACTCGATCAAAGTCACAGGACGCAGTTATCTGTAAATTAAACAGTGAACTGTGCGTGCTACAATTCCAAAGGGCATAAGAATTATTCCATCATATATACAAGGTAGCAGGAACTACTTCAGTCAGTGCAGAACGTTAAAATCACACCTACTATACCCCAAACCCTAAACCCTAAACCCTAAAATCGACTACGCATTCGACATTGATTTCAATCAAAAGCAAAGATGAGCAGGGAATCGAGGAACGTACCGGAGAGATGGTCATCCAAAAAAATACAAAACGGCAGAATGTTAAAATCACACCTACTATACCCTATATCATGCTCTATACGTGTACGTGTTCTAAGTTTGTCATAGAATTTGAGAAGATATCAGTGTAAGGGAGAAAACGATTTGTACCCCATGAACATTTGGATCCAAACTTTCGACAACTGCTTTGCCTGCGAAGAAACCACGACCAAGAGGACTATATGGAACTATTCCAATGCCACGCTCCCTGCATCATGTGATCATGAGAATTTAAGATTGATTGATGTACATGTGATATGGGAATCGAAGAATAGTGTGATGGAATGGAAAAACGCCAACATTGTGCATGAAATCTTTATATTCATATTGCATTCCTAAATCTACCCAATATGTATGATGAACATCATTCATTTTCATCTGATGATACCAGCCCATATGTACACCTCTGCCCCTCATTTCTGCATTAGTTCTTGTATATCCTTATAATGCTACTTTGATTAAATATATGAGATACTAGAAGAAATTAAAGAAGATTCAACTAATAATAAAATTGTACGTATGCTCTCAAACTAAACTCTCATAGTATCAAAGACAATGTGATAGGTGAGTCTATTTGTGAGAATGAAAGAACTATCATCATCCCAGTTCACTTTCTAGTTGGAAAAACATGCATATAGCAAGGATGCTTTCGGAAATGTGTATAATAATCGGTTGTGATTATATCCGAATGGGGCTGGCATAGGCATTGAAAAAGCTCCCAAACTAATACGGAATCATGGAAGTTACAAAGATGTAATTAGGTACGAGAAGCTGAAGATTACAAATGGGAAGGGGAAAACCCGAGATACAACTTCGAAAACGGATATTCTAGAACACTTTGACAGGGCTATTCTAGCGTTCACATTTCAACAAGTTTATGATCCTACGTCTAAAACTTGTAAACGATTATCTCAAATAGACGGAGGGTATGATAAGCTCCAGGTTGACGTGGTGAACACAATAAAAGAATTTTTAGGACCATATTTGAAGGAAGAGCCTGTTTGTAAAATTGCTACGGGTGTTACAAAAAATCGATTTTAAAGATCACTGATATAGATACACCGCCTGAAACAGAGATGACTTTGATTCAAAGGACAGATGTGTGTGGGCTGCCTAGTCTTCTTAATTTCAACAAAAGACCCAAGAAAACCCGAGAAGGAGAAGAGAGAGAGGAGACAACAAAGAAGACAAAATGTTTACAGAAAGTAGACATGTACAAGCAGAGCATCACCGGCACATCTTCAATACATGAATCCGAAGGTATTAGTTAATGTGTCCCATTGTTAACAGAATATGTCAAAGTCAACAGAGATTATAGTAAAGTCAGCATATAAAGAGGACTCTCTTCCCTTTGTAAAATTAACAGAGAATATCAATTTAGTTGTTCTTCCTCGTTGGCTTAATGAAGTTTTTCATCTCTGTCCACCCCAATTCCTTGATGGTGATGATGGCTCTCTCATCAACAACTCTTACCAACACTGCTCTTATATTGGCAATTGAGTGTGATTATCTTCCAAGGATGTATGGACCACTCTCAAACAACAGTATGCACCAAATTTTGATTTTCAAATTTATGGGATTGAAGTCTGCTTTGCAAAGTATACAAAAAGGATCAGAATCCTCAGATTCTATAACAAGTCTGTGTTGCGGTTTATAAATGTCAGAAATCAATTAGCTGTTGTTGGTGTTAGTATATCAGATCAGGGTATCAATATTTTGGTTTTAGCTGGCCTTCCTAGCTAGTGAATATGCTCACGCCAGGAAAATATTATCAGAGGGAAATATGGTATTATTAGTATGGTATGTAAGAAGTGAGACTATAATTGTTTTTATCTGCTGAGTTTGAATGGGAGTCTCTTCTCATCTTTGAATGCAATGGTTATAAATAATGTCGGCGCGCTATTTTGAATCCACTCCAGAGTTCAGACTAGTGTGCCTCTCACTGGATTTAGTTCAAATGGAGTTGCCTGTGCTATTCCTTATGCACCTGGTACAGTAAACTCTAGCATCAATGCTTTAAATTACAAGTTGTTCTACAAGCTCAGTCAAACGACTCAAACATGTCACTTGTGCATCTTTTCTGTTATGACTAATGGTATGAATATGCTACTGCACCTAGTACTGCATGAATGGCTGCTGCCGATAATGGTATGCTAGTAATGCTACTGTTTCTCGCGCTTTGTGTAATATTCATACTTCTTACTTAGCAGAGACTAATCAACGCTTTCTCATTCTATCCCGTCAACTTGTTTCGGTGATTTATTAAACGAGTAGACGCAAATTTGGTGTTTATGAGAACGATAAAAGTTGGGTGTATCCTAGTGTTAGTAGTATACAATTTACTACCGGGTTTAGCAATATAACCAAGTGCTACTTTGTATGGTTTTATTTTTAATTTGATGGAGCTGATACGAGTGTGTTTATGGTTGCAGTAGAATCTCAAGGGAGGAAGAAAGGTTCTAAGAAGTTCATCGTGAAGAAGAGCGTCAAGCTTAAGCAAGGAAAGCAAAAAGGTATGCTCTGGCAGCTCTGTTCATCATTTTGCCAATGCCGTCTCCTCCCCATCTGTGTCCGAGTATATGTTTGTTCTTGACAATGGACAGGTAAGAAGAAAGGAAATGGAATGATATAGTTTGTGTAGTTGGTGAAGAACACTGTACCCGACCTCATGTAGTGTCTCTTGTCTTAGTTTTTTTTTTGGATGTCTCTTGTCTTAGATGATAACTTGATAGTATTTATTATTTAACATGGAACACAAATTGTGGGAAAATCACAGTCCAAATGAGGTGCTTGGTGTACGGAAGTGTGGCTTTACACTTTAGATGATGCAAAGCGTAGTTTAAATGAGACCTGCTTTTATTAGGTCAAGAAAGCAACATAATAGAGATGGGCTTTCAGAGTTCTTAAAATGCAGTTCAAATACGGGCAGCAAGAGGGGAAAATGGGCAAAAGACATAGAATTGGCAGTAGTTAGTGCTACAGGGAACAGACTAAAAATTAACATGGAATGAGAGAAAGAAACCGCATTGACTCGCTCATACTAGAATCGGGAAAATGTTTTCTACCCAAATAGAGAAAGCAGCAAACTAGAGCGGCGTAAACACATAATCTAATCTTTTGGTGTAATCTTCACCGAATCAGTGCTTTAATCATCATCATCATCAAGTGACAATTCATAAAAATTATCTTGTTCAAAAGGTTCCTCACCAAGAAGACACCAATTCACAAGATTCTTCATTTTATATGTTGACCACAGTTTATCAGAATAAACGAAAATAGATCATTCCTATTCATTTAAGAAGCAAAATTAGAAATCAAAGACCGGAAATAAGGTTTAAATCACAAAAATATTAGGAGCAACAACAAAAATTAATAATAATATTAACTCTTACACCAAAAATAATAAAGCAGGAAAGCTTCTCAGGTAGTTCCTGCATACACATCCATCATACAGTGAAAGATTAGAACATAAGCAGAAACAATAACAATATCTGGAAGAAAAGCCTGATATGTTGAGGAAAAATGACTCACAAATTCGTCAATTTTTTCCATGAACTTTTGATACTTGCTTGAAAATTGATCCTGCAGACAATATATGAAATTAGGAGAGGAAAAGGAATAAAAAAGAAAAAGAATTATGCTAACATTAGACATTAGTCACCATATAATAAATCTAATGAAGTTAGACAGACACATGGTATAGAAAGAAGATGAAAGATCGAAATTGATGAGATGCTAACCTGACTGTCATTTGGTATTCTAAGTTTGATGTATTGACAATGGACTTCGCAGGAGAAGATTCGTTCAAGCTGCAATGTTGTGCAATCAAATGAGAAAAACAGTAGAAAACAAATTGTACAACAAATAGCACTAGTATGATATGATTCAGTTGCTTGGAGTTTTAATGAGAATCAACAGTATCGAACATCAGCTTTCCATTGAACTTAACATAACCTTAAAATCAAGAATCATGTTGAACATGTAGCAAGGTGAAATTAGAGAAAGGATGTGAGATGAGTACGTACACATTCAGTGCTGAAACCACGAGTTAGGATACCGAGAGCACATGCACCCCTGTTAAGGATCCCACAGTCCTCGAGGATAGCTGTTTTTGTACCCACAGTCATCTTACGCTCATCCCAATTCAATTGGCATTTTAGGCCATAACGTTTAAAGATTGGTTCCACCTTTGTTTCCCAGACTTGGCACAGATCCTCTTCTTCTGCACAAATGAATTTCAACTATATGTATCAGAAATATGCATTCTTTCATCATTCATTACTGTTATCCGAAAGACATACATTATATTAAAAAGGTAACAGGAAACAAAACAAGGCTACAAGTCCCATAATGACTCGATCAAAGTCACAGGATACAGTTTTCTGTACATTAAACAGTGAGTACGCGTGCTACAAATTCCAAAAGGCATAAGAATCCTTCCATCATATATACAAGGCAGCAGGAACTACTTCAGTCAGTGCAGAATGTTAAAGAATAATACAAAACAAACCTACTACGCTAAACAAGCCAATATGCTATATCATGAGGATAATGAGCAAAGGAAAAAGTATAATGAAAAAAGGATATTCATCAGACTATCTCATTGCAATCCTAACAGGTGCACCTTACCCAACGTCCATCGATGATAAAATAATTGATTTACCTTCCTTGGTATATATATATATGCACATACACTTGCTCAATAGGCATAATAGGCATAAACGTGAAAAGCTTTTTTCAAATTAAACCAAAAAATCACCACACAAAACAAGATTGTGATCGATCAGAAGAATCTAAGAAAAACACAATAACGAAAATTAAGTAGGCATAGATACATTGATTTCATAGTGAAACACAAAAGCAAAGATGAGATGGGAATCGAGGAAACGTACTGGAGAGATGGTCATCAGAAAAACAAAAAACGGTAGAATTGTAGCAACTGTTGTCGTCGATATCACTATTGTCCTCGCTCTCCTTCTCCTTTCTACATTCGCGTAAGAAGTTCCACATCCCGTCCTCGATCGATTCCTGGTACGTATCGACCGATTCCTCCTCATCCATCTCGTACGAATTATCTAGGTCAAGACTCTCCATCTCCTTGGAGCACTCATCGACGTCTCTCTTTTCCATCATCTTCGATTTGGGGGTTTGTTTTTTGGTTTAGGGTTTGGCTGTTTGGGTAGAGGAGGGAGCTTATTTATCAACACACGTCCCACTGTTATTTGGTATACTATTACTAATTACCATAGTAATTCTAACGAAACTAGGAAACATGTAACTTACCTTTTTTTGAACATTCAACTTATTTAGTATCAAAACCAAAGAATTATATTCTTTATTCCCGATTTTGCAATAATCCCTAGCGGGTAGAGTACCCTAATGGGAAAGATATATGGGGATAATCGGGTAACACGGATGTGGATCTCAGTATTCGGATTTTTAAATCTGATACGGAACATGTATAGTATGTTGATATTAAAAGAGAATGAATTGTAATTGATTGCACAACTCAAAAAGAGTTTGCATTGCTTTATATATACTCTCATCAGTGTACAAATATGGTTACAAATCAATAACGTTAATGTTCTCTAAAGTCATAGCCTAAACATATGCACAATCAAGATAATAAGGATTACATTCCTTATTAGCTTGATTGATGAAGAGTGATTACATTTTTTAACAGATATTGGTCTCCATCCCCACCCATTAAGTGTGTTATAGCATCGATGGAAAAGCAAACAGTACTGATTTAGCAGACGGAATCAGTGATCTCCCGGGATGATTTGTTGCATCTCATACTCCCATTCCTGCCTTTCAAATCCGTCGGGCAAACCAGTGTCTTGTCTCGAAGATGGAATCGTGTGTGGTCTTCCTATCCCATCTTTGACTTCTACGACATTTTAATTACTGGTAATGAAGCTCCTCATCACCAGACAAGAGCAAGGATCATAAACACATTATTGGCACGCCGAGACAAAAACTATAATATAATGTACCCTTGTCTCAAACTTCCCTTGCCAAGCAGCAGTTTAGGTCAATGTCAAAGAGTTGGAGATGTCGAAAATCCAATCGATTCTTGTTTTGCTAGGGCTGAGGAACCAGTACTGGACATCTTCTTGAGTAGTGAGAACACATATGATTTGCCTCCATGTCAACCTAAGTGCCAATCATCAAAGAGTAGTAGATATAGCCTTGAAAATTCAAAGGCATGGCTAGGGTTTCCCTCTTCTTATGTTGTTTGGTCTTTTGTCCTCTCACTGCGATCTTTGTCTTTAAATCATCACTTTTAGAGAGAGAACGTCTCCCTTCTCTCTAGAAATCCCTCAGCGAGTCTGTGTTCCTCCTCCCCCATCCTTCGGCCAGATCTAGATCTTTCCGATCTGGATCTTTGGCTTAAGGATCGGGGGAGATCTTCCTGGTTTTTCCAACTTTTTTTCAATTCTAGCTTTGTATTGCTTTCGGTTTCATCCTTTTCAGGATCTTTCCTCCAGCCTTCGTCGTTAGTTTTCCTCGGAGTTCATCTTCGATCTGAGGCTTCGTCCTCTCTTCTCGGCTACTCGGCCTTTCCCTTTATCGTATTTTCCTTTCGGTATGTCTCTTGATCTGTTCCTTTTGAACCCAGAAAATATTTATCCATGTTCTTCGTCTCAAACCTGTCCCTCTTGGCTAGCGGCCTTTATCCTTTTCCTTCTGCCAAAACTTGTACATATGTTCCCTCTGCGGCTCTTTTGAGCTCAAATCAAAACGGGGTTTGCCCGTTAGTATTGCACCGGGTGATGCAACAAGAGTCTGAACACCTTTTGGGTGCTTGTCTCTTTGATCTATTCGTGGATCTCACCTACCTTTCAATTCAACTAGTTTATCTGGTTGTATTATTGGCAGAAGATGATCTCCAATTCGGAGATGGTTTGAGTCATGTGCTCTTTGAATTTGCTTCTGGAGATTTATGTTTTGGGTTCTATCTGTTTGGAATGGTCATCGGAGCCTCTAATGGTCACTGGATTGGGTCGAAACGTGTTGCCGGCGGATGTTGTATTCTTCTTGGCTGCGCGCTGCTCTTCCTTGGTTCTTGTTCATTGTTGCGTTCTCCTTTGGCTGATCAAAAAAGTGGGCTTGCCTGGTTGAAGTCTGCTGTGTCTCATAGGTGTTGGTTTCCTTGGACCTTTTTAAGGTCTTTGTTTGTTCTTTATGTTTCCTTTGGGATCTTCCTCATGTAATAGTTCCCTTGTTGTAATAGTTTCCCTTGTTTAATGAAGCTCCTTTTCGACCAAAAAAAAAAAAAAAAAAACATCTGGATTTGTTGGATGTGGACTTATTTTCTGGTTCTTCATTCCCTTGCCTAGAAGAATTGAAAATAAAGTACTGTAGAGGAATGAGCAATCTCAAAATTTGCTGTCCAAACCTAAAAGTTGTACGAGTTTCTGGAATGGAATCGAAGAGCATTGACATCTTCAGAATGAAACTTGAGAGGTTAAGTGTCTGGTTCTGTTTTGAAAATAGCATCGATGGAAGTTGGGTTAACATTTTCGCCCCGAACCTAAAATCCTTTAGTTGGATGTGAAATGGCATTGCTGATAAGTGTTCCATCCAGAGCTTTCCTGCGCTCGTAGATTCTGATTTGTGTTGGTCTCGCATTACAAAGACGAAGATTTCTAATAACAGTGTTTGCGATCTTTTTACCTCTTCATCCCAAGTTGAAGTTCTTGATATAACTTCTGGCTTCCTCCACAATATTCTATCAAAATTTATTTTGATATAGGTGGTGTTGCATTCTGATTTATGAAACTTAAGACCTTGATTATTAGGTATTTATCTCGGAAATACATAGATCCCTTCCAGGGGTATAACATACCTATTGAGAAGCGCTTCTATAGTCAACAACCTCAACGTTCGTTTTACCATGTACTCTTGTGAAGGAAGTGATAGGTGGAAAGACATGGATGACGCCAACTGCACTGAAGAGCAATTCTGGGAGACTCAAGCTCAATATTTGTGCCAATTTCTTAGTCACCTAGAGGTGGTCGACATCAATCTTGACATAGTCCCTGAGACTGCAATCACTTCTGCAAAATTTCTTCTTAAATACGGTAGAGGCCTGTGAGAAATGATTCTTAGCATTCGAAGGGACAAAAGTACTATACATCCCCCCCCACCCACCCCCCCCCCCACAGTTTCCTGAATGATACCATTGCTTTGATGGAGGGTATCCCCCGGGTATCCGCAGATGTTAAAATCTCAAGTGCTTTCTATGGAAGCTGTTAGAGATATTCGTTTTCAGATATCATGGATTTTGTTACAAATGGTGTCAGTTATTTAGTGTTCTAGATTTCGATCACTCTCCCTAGTTTATTGTCAAAAATCAATTAATCTTCCGCTCACCTAAGCTTCAATGCATCATATAAATGCTGTTTTCCATCTGTTATTAAGCTATTTGCATCTTAAGAACAACAAAATAGAAATATACATTTAAAGAAAGCACAAGCTAGGATATATAGAACAAGGAACATATGGCTGTGTGTGTGTGTGCGTGTGTGTGTGTGTGTGTGAACTATGTATATATTTGGTAAACCACATCGTAGTACTTGACCTCAGCAAACATCAGTTATCTTACTTAAGCTCGATAGCTTTGCTAAACAGGCTATAGGAGATCAACATTGATCAGCATTATTTCATCATCCTCGTATTTCATTGTGATTCAACTACCTGGCTTCTCCTGCTTGCTCTCTATAAAACTCTTTCTGCCTGCAGTACTGGTTGTCTTTCTGATCTTGATCTTGGCGCGTTTGATATAATTTGAAAAAGGATCTTTAGTCTGATCTTCATGCTTTGTATCATTCTGCTCATCTTCTTTGGAGTTGGAGGCATTCTGCTTATTCCCACCACGAACATTCATCGTCATGGTCCTGATTTTAACCTTTGCTCGGCTAATGTAGTCAGAAAATTGATCATCGGTGGTATCTATTCCTGACTTTTGACCCTTACCATGTGGCTGGGAAGCATCATGTTGTCTCTTGTCAGTGAATTGTTTTGCATTGGCTCCTTCGGAATTATCAACTATTCTGTTTTGATTGTGGTCATGATGAGCTATGTGAGCATGATCATGAATCGGTAGTGAAGGGTTTGAGTCTTGCTGGGGGTGTGGGATGTGTTCATCATCATTTGCTTGGCAAGTACAGCAGCAACTGAAAATTTTCGTACACGCTGCCATTGAAGTGTGGAACAGATAAGAAGATTAGCTAGCTTAGGCCTTGTATTGGATGGAGAAGTGGGTATCTATAGTGAGTTAATAAAGGAGAGTATCGAACGATTAGAAAAGAAAAGTTCCAGCTTTCTTTCTTTGCTTGAGTGGAGTGTGAGAAAAAAGAAACTAGAGAGAAAATTTTGATAAGATTCTTCATAAAGTAGAGTACTCTTTGTCTTATTTTCCAAGTGATATGATGTTTGGGATCATATTCCCTCTTGATCTGTCATTACATCTTCACCAAATGGAATCCATCAAGCATAAACTTCATACAGCACAAATGACTTATAGGGCTAGAGAGTCTTGATGCCTTCCACCACTTTACACAGCATGACAGCTTTATTATTGCAAAACCTAGCTTCCTCTCTCTTACTAATTATATAAGAGCAGGAATCATAGTTTTTGAAAGTTTGGAAGAATCATTGCTTTTCAGGTGAGGGGAACCCTTTAAACTCCATTATATATGTTTATAGTATTCGTGTTCTTTAGGAAACGGGTTTACATTCTATGGTCTTTAAATCCTTTCCTGCTCAATTAATTTACCCCTCCAATATTGTGATGATTATGATAGTTCACGCAGGGAAGGATATATATGACGATTTAGATTTATTCTGAAGGACATGTAATATTTTGAGTTATATAGACTTACATGGTACACAATTAACCACAGCTGGGAGATTCCAGCAGAAAAGCATGAACTGAAGAAGAAGAAGATCATCAATCAATGTTCCAGTTGGAGTATCAAGGGTGTAGTAATGTAGTAGCAAACTTTTACAGTACACCATAATATTGAGCAAGTGCAATTTAAATTGAGGCATGACAAACAGAAGAGACTATACTATTTATTTGGGCAACATGCAGACTAAGAACAGTGATGCAAGTTAGTAGGCAATCAAACAAACTAGGAAAATATATACTGTTTTTTGTAATGTCATTACTCTTCTTTGGAGGAGATGATCTTTCTGCTTCCAATATTTTCCGATCTTCATCTTAGCACGATTGATATAAACTGATCGAAAATGTATCTTTTGGGATGCCTTCTTTCTTCGTATCATACACATCGTCTGCTGATCCAGAGGCAATCTTTTCAATGCCAACATTTGATATAGCTCTGATCCTAATTTTGGCACGAGCAATGTAGTCAGAAAATGCATCATTGTAACCTTGCAGGCTTGCTGTCCTACCTCCTTTTGTAAGTTTTGCCTCTAATTTGTGCCAGGTTTGCTTCTCGTCAACTTTTGAATTGGCCCTGGCATTACTCGGCTGAGCATGCATCAACCATAATTTGTGTAGTCATCTCTGCTTTAGGCTTCAGTTTCTCTTGCAGCAACACCTGACTAGTTGGTCCCAATTTACATGCTGGACAAGTAATAGAAATACCGAAGATTTTCTTGCACACACACTTGGAGTTCAAGCTATGCACACTCTTCCTCATTGATAAGCAAGAGATTGCAATCAAGTGAGAAACTGAAAATCAACAAAGAGTGGCATGGGGTTATTGTTTGCACCGCATTTCTCAGATGAATTTTCGATCTTCTCATATCTTCAGGGAAGATAATCAAGTGGCAGATGCTCTTGCCAATATGAGTTTGTCGATGTCTGCATTACCTTGGTGGGATGAACCTCCCCACTTCATTCTGGGCATGTACCAACGAGATAAGTTTGGTTTCCCTAACTTTCGTTTTCATTGATTTGCTATAGTGTAATTTGATGTCTCTTGTTGGTGTTTTTGGGTACTGGCTTTAATGTCATCCAACTCTTGATTGTAATCTTTCTTTTTTAAATAAATTTGAGGTGGGAGAGCACTCTGCTCTACCTAGCTCCTGTTAAAACTAAAAAAAAAAAAAAAATCAACAAAGAGTTGCTTGGTGTGATTTTTGCTCAACAAAGAATTGCAGAATTGCATGTAGTTTTCAAGCAAAAATCACTTCTAAAATCACATCAACAAAGAATATGTCCTAGTGATTTTTGCTTGAAAACTAAAAAACTATATGCAGAAATGAACTGAAGTGCTATATGGGATCATATTCCCTTAATCTCTTTAATGAAGTGGGATTCCAACAACAAACCTATGTATTACATCATTACATGGTAAGTATTAGCTTTTCTTGGTAGAACTTCTCTAGGTCTTTTTGTATACATCCATTTGAGCTTTGTTGTAGAAAGCAATGAATATCCTCAACTGAAAATTCAGAACTTGATGTGATTGATTTGTTAATCGAATGTTATCTCTTGCATGTTTTACAGCACCTACAATAAAACACCAAACATGACAAATATTTCTGATATCATGGATCAGGCTTCCTAACAAAACTAAAAAGATAGCTAAATCAAAAGGTGCCAATTGCAATTCACCTTCTCTTGAACAGAAGCCAAACCTGGATAAGTAGATTAAAAGACCCTTTCCCAAGATCAAGGAGGATCTCTATAACCCAACAAATTGTGTCGTCAGAATGTATTGAGCACCAGAAGGATACATTTCATAGGTTTCTAAAAGCAAAAAATCAATAAATTACAATACACAGCTTCTCCCCACACATGAAGTACAAGAATTACTTAGTTCAATTGATTCTGAAAAGAATTATGCAGAAGGACTTAATAATTTCATACAACAAGTACACCAGAGAGGTAGAGAAGATTATCATCTGGAAATCGAGTCATCACCACACCATTATTTATCAAGAGCTTGTATGGCTGCAGTGCTGCAGTTTCCTAGTTCTTAAAGGAGATATTCCTTGAGCTTCCAATACTTGATGTCTTCCTAATCTTGATCTTAGTGCGATTAACAAATTCTGAAAATGCCTCGTTACCATCATCTTCCTTCTCTTGTTGGTAAACATAATCTTCTCCAGAGGCAACCTTTTCCATGCCCACATTGGACTTAGAAGCTCTGATCTTCATTTTTGTGCGGTTAATGTAGTCAGAAAATGTATCATGTTTAGCCAAACCTGGTTTCTTGTTATCTACCTCAACTTGTGAATTCATGCTCACAATAACATGATGTTGTCTTTCCCCGTAAACCTTTATTCGTCGAACCATCTCTACCTTAGGCAGTCGTGCCATCTCATTTGCTGCAGCTTCAGCTCCAAACCCTTTGGCTAGTTTGTGGTGTGCATCATGATTTGATTGAAATTTAGGACAGAGACAGCAGAAGATCTTCTCACACATACCCTTAGAGTTCGATCCATCATGAACATTTGCCATTGATATGGAAGAGATTACAAAAGAGGCAACTAGTTCTAGGAATGTGAGTTACAGAAACTGAAAGGGATAGAGAGGTCATATTTATAGTCTGCATGAATGAACTAAGGACAGCCTAAACAAAATGTAGTAAGATTAAAGACGGGGCAATGAAACATCTAAATCATGAAGTTAGAAGTTTGGCTTAGATTCCTAATAAAGGAAGAACTTTCTCAGTTTTTTCAAAATGATTTGATGTTTCGGATTATATTCCAACCAAATTTCTTCTGAAGTTCTTATAAAGTTCATAAACACACTAAAACAACACTAGCAATAGAAAAGGTTATGTTCTCCAACCTAGTTTACATTGTGTGAAAGCTTAATCAAAAGTCGAGGCAGAATCTAGGTGGTATGTGGAACACTGAAACTTGATGATGGGGTTTTGGTGGCAAACCACCAACTCTACTTTCATCTCCTGATTTCAGTGATCTAGAACAATATACCTTCCCTTCTTAGTGCATTATGTGCGCATAACATGGAGAAAGTATCTGTAATCATGAGAGATTCGATCTTACACTTGACTAGTGATTGATTCTCTGCTACCCCAGTTTGAACATATGGTTCCATGAAGTTTTCAAACATGTTAACTGGAAAGACAGGAAATAGCCTGAAACAGAAATGGAAGAAACACGTCTGCACCCCACCAAATATTGAAAATTATACGTATCCACCGTCCATTTTGACCCGCTAAAAAAAAAAAAAAAAAAAAATTAAACAGTGGAGATGACGGGTGCACCGAATAGGCTCTCCACCAAATATACCCAGAATACTTCATTTTTCAATGTTTCCTTCTGTCAAAGATGATATGCTTCATTTGGGTCCCTACAAGCACTCTGATGTGTCATTTGTAATGTTAGATCATCAATTCATCAATGTGATCATGTCAATGTTACATCCTGTTGCATCAAATTTTCAAACCAAGTATGAGCCTCAATGCAACAATCAGGATTTAAACAAGAAAATTCCGACACTAAATTGGTTCAATCCTCTTGTTAGCTTAATGAACACATCAACTCTGACATATTGGACTGTTTCTAAATCAAAGTTTCCAGAAAAGGAGAAGCAGAGAGTATAACAATACAGCTTCCCTATAGAGAAACTATTTGGTGGCTACCAAGTTCACAACAATTACAACTAGTCTCAACTTTGACAATCCAAATTGATATTCCCTATTGAGCTAATAACCATAGTGTTGGCCATAAACTGAGCCATAGCCACCAGCATGGCCTTGATGGCCCTGGTGACCTTGGTTGGATGGGGGAGATGCATACACGGAACCATGAGCTGAATAGGAATTATAACCCTGATCCACAGGGGGAGCAGCTTGTGGCTGTTGCGGTGCTCCAGCCTCAACCATGAAGTTCTGTAATCAAGCAAACCAAGCATCATCAAATATCTAGTCTAGATAAACCTGACAGAACTTTCAGTATACAGAACTTTCCTTTCTTTTTTACTTTTTTTTGGTCCAGTGGCTACGGATCTTAATACAGTAACTTTCCTTTCTTTTTTACTTTTTTTTTGGTCCAGTGGCTACTGCTCTTAATACAATAAGCTGTACAAGCATGTATAAACAATAAAAAATCACAGAAACATTCTACAAACTCTATGCACTAAATTGTGTATTTACTCTCATTAGAAGAACATATAATGACAGAATACCCCCCCCCCCCCCCCAAACCCATAGAAGGTGTGCACTTACGACCTCTCAGAAATCTAATAAGCTAGAAAGAATGAAACAAATAAAAGATCAAATCACAAGATAAGAAGCATTGCCTGGATCAGTTGCTCAGCGGCTTGGACTTGGGAAGCACTTCCACTGATTTCAACAGTCATTTCCCCAGGAACACCTCTCGTCTCTTGTATAGTAACAGTTGCCCCACTAGCCCGTCGAATATAGCTTATACTTGCACCAGCTGTGCCAATAACAGCATCAGCATATGACAATGGAATTTGCATTTGATGTGTGAGCTGCAAAACAAGAAGAAATCATCATTACATATTTGGCCTGCTAACTAATACTAACTCCATTTTCATTCTAGATTCCCACAACCTAATATGTACTTTTTTATATAATTTTCACTAGTTCAGGGTTCATTCAAGCATGAGTGTGCAGTCCTAATACAAAGTAACATTTAAAAAAGACATCACAAGACCATGTCTCATCACAGGACCTGGAAACACATGCTCAACCCAAGACTATTATATTTTTCAAGCTAATACAAAAACTTTGAATCGAATTCAGTACTCAATAGATTTTCAAAAGAAAAAATTGAAACAGCCAAAGAAACAACCTGCGAGACCATTGATGGTGCTGCTTGAGCATTTGATGATGTATGAACACCCATGGGGTTCTCTCTCCCATAAGCTGATATGCCATGATGTGGCTGTTTCTCCATAGGTGGGGGCAAGTCAGCTGGTGGATAGTAATTGTCGTATTGCTGCCGAGAAGGTGGCATGTACTGGGGATTAGGTGGCCCATAACCAGGACCCCCACCAGCATTGTGTGGCATACCTTGAGGTGGACCCCATGATTGATGTGGGGGGATGTGCTCCATTGGAGGACTTGCCTGCATCTGCAGAAAATATTATGATCATTCAATGTTTCATCCAATATATCGAACGGTTTAAATGAAAGTGAACTATATACACGATCATGGAAGGGAAAGACTTACATGCATTTCAAAAACTGGAATTATACTGCGGTCAACCAAAAACTTCCTGAGGTGAGATGCAATTAGTTCAATTCCTTTGTGCACACCAACCGGCTCGCCCACTACTTCAACAACTCGGTCATCTGGAAGAGCAAATACCGGTAGGTCCTCTGCATTTAAGAAAAACAAAGATAGTCAGTTTCTTTTAACTATTGTGTATCTTCTATTAGGTAATACCAATATATACAGTTTACAACTATAGATCTAGAGAAAAGGATTCCAGGATTTTAATACAGCCACTACAAGCCTAATCTTATATTCCTTTGGTGATATAACGCTAAGATGTTAGGCAATACTGAATACTCAAGACTGCCAAAACGTAAGCAACTAGGTAATCCAATGATGACTTCCTCAGAACTCAACTCAAATATATGTATATTTTGAAGCATATTCTAAGGCTATAAAGTTTTAGAATTGTAATGAAGATCACCTGACCCAAGAACTCTAACTATACAGTTAGATAATTCTTGAATGGATTTAACAGTTCCTCCTTGTTTTCCAATCAAGCTACCAGCCTGTGAGGCTGGAACCAGCAACCTTGTGGAAACTTTGCCACCCATGCCTGGGGGAGCTTGAGAAGAATCAGAATCCAAACCATCAACAATGCGTGCATGAACTCTCAAAAGGCCATCAATTGCAGGAGGGAGGGACGAATCAGGCTCCTCCTTGCCTGAAACCATTACCTAATTACAAGGGAAAAAAAACACCATAAGCATATATATATAGATATATATTGGATTTAACTAAATCCACAGTGCTGACATAACACAAGAGAAGAAACTGTGTGCCAATCTTTTCTTCAACAATAGAAACCAAATTAACAATTCTTTTCCCAAAACGAGAACCAACAAAATAAAAATCAAACAGAGGTTACAGCTAGATCATATGATGTTGTTCCCAAAGGTACACACCAAACTGCATAACTAAGAACGATCTTCCAACCAAATGAAAGTCAACCCTAGTACTTTTATATTTTACTCAATTACTGATATTAATCAACTCATTGTGGTTATTTACTGATTAGTTATCTTCCCCGTATGTATGACAATTTCATTAGACTCTGAAGATTTAAGAGCGGTCTTTAAAGGATTATTGTTTTTTTTTTTTGTTTACTATTCTATGATGGTGTACACCATCTGCGGCAAGACATCAACCATCTAGGTTCTGAAGTTACCAGACAGAGTGGAGAGCTTCATGCTACAATTGTTCGAATTTTGTATGGGTTTATTCAGATCAACTTTCAGCACATAGTAATGCTCGATGCTGATCCCTGCAATCTGGACCTTTGGTTCTTCAAGTTTGGGATCTTATTGATGATTGAGTCGTTGCCTTAAATTTTGCACGGAAAACCTGCACACATTCATTGTTGTTATTACAATAAATGCAACTGTATTCATATTTGGGGTGTTCCTGTTATGTTCTTTCTTTATCTTTTTTTTTATTAAACATACAGTTAAAGATTTATGGCCGAATCACACTCATTGTTACTTACCTTACATTGTTTTATAATTCTTAGTTTCTTACATGAGTTTTTTTTAAAACTCTTAAAAATAGCAATGGTTGAATGGACGCTTATATAACCATTTCTTTATGTTTCAACAAAATTGTTTACCCACGAGATCTTACAAAGGTAGACATCCAATGATAAAACTAGAACTTTGGAAGAAATGGAGATCATATTCCCTGTCAGGCTAAACCAGAATTTCCAGCACAAGATGGATTATACCTAGATTTTTTGTTAGCCTATGCATCATCCCCTGCACCTCTTTCTATACTCTGCATGACAATAATTATATTTTGTTTCTCTTTGTACAAACTCACTATCAACCAATAGCTTTAAGTTTTACAAAGTGATATGCACCATAAATCTCACAATTTTCCACTCATTAATCTCACAATTTTCATCAAGTTTGAAACTTGGGGCCAAATTAGACCATGTGAACCCTAACGTTTAGTCACAGAGATATGGCAATATAAAGAATGACATGTATCAATTGACAAAAGGCAAGACGAAATAAAAGATAGAAGGTAGTTACAAGTTGTGCACTACTACATTACATTCGCACGGAAATGAGAGTAGAAACTTACAGCTCTTTCAGTTGTTCCTGGAGGACCATCAAGGATTTTAATGCGAGCTCGTGTCTCCTCCACAATTTTTTTAATGAACTCCCCTTTACGTCCAATTATACTACCCACCTTCTGAGCAGGAACCAACATCCGGAAAACGCTCTCACCAGGCCATCCAGGCCACTTCTTCTCACCTTCAACACCCCCAGCATCTTCATGACGCTCTTGGTCATGTTCAGGCAGTAGCTCATCCTCTTGCCCTTGAAGCTGCCCCTCCGGCTCAACATGTCCCTCTGCCTCAGCTTGTGCCTGAAGTATGGCTTGAGCCTCTGCTGCCATTGCTTGTGCCTCTGCCATGGCCTGAGTATCTGCTTCTATGGCTTCAGCCTCTGCCGCCATTACTTGTGCCTCTGCTGCCATTGCCTGAGCCACTGCCATGTCTTGTGCCTCAGCCTCGGCCTGTGCCGCTGCCATGGCTTGTGCCTCAGCCTCTGCATGTGCCTCAGCTTCAGCCTGTGCATTCTCAACCTCAGGCTCAGTCACGGGTACATAATCCCCATCATGTACACCAAAACTTGCATTCTCATCAGCCATAAAAAGATGTCTGCATCACAAAACATAACCCGATATAAATAAACCAAAACCTCATCCACAGCTGCAAAGAACACTTACATACCATCACAAAAACCCTATCTTTCCACTTAACACTAAATTCCCAAAACACAAAGGAACAGTCTTGATCAAAACTACAAAATGGGTACCCAGAAAACTACTAAAATCAAAGAACCCACAACAGAAAAACACATTATTACAGCCACAAACGTCAAACATTGACAGACCAAACAATAACTAATACCACAAATAACGAAGAAACCTTCTATCAATCACAAAACGAACCCAGAATCCCAAAACAAAGAGAACCCAATAACGAAACTTCACAAAGTAACCATAGATTCACAGAAACAAATCGAAAACCAATAGTGCAGCAAATCCATATAGAGACACATCAGGAATTCAAGCGAAAACTATGAATATGATTACATGGGTATTGAGCAGAACCACCAGTAGCAGAGGGGAGCAGGTTAATCTGAAGTGAAGGAGCGAATTGAGGAAGAGATTAAACTAGGGTATCGAAGGGGTTTAGAGAGAAAGAGATGGAATGATTTTGGGAGAGGAGAGAGAAATTGTGGTTCCCGATTCTGAAGTACTACTGTGATTTAAATCGTGGATAATTTATTTTTGCTGCGGTTAACTTTTTTTTTTTTTAAGAAAAAGATGATATTTGCATA
>NC_020496.1:641576-674792 GCF_000184155.1 Fragaria vesca subsp. vesca | reverse complement strand
AAAAAGATGATATTTGCATATGAAAGTGTAAAAAAAATAATATATATTTTAAAAAATATATATTCTGATAAGTGTAAGAAAAAAAATTATAATTTGATGCTATGTAGATTACTTTTACTAAAATAAAACCTTTGCTTATGATATGATAATCAAAATTATGGACTGACGATTTGATTGTCGGCATTAAGGACTCGATTGGCTGAACTAAGTAAGTTACATTACAGACTTATACAAATTTGAAGTCGTATAAACTATAAAGCTAAAGAGGCTGAGAAAGGATGATTTTGGACTTACATATATAAGGGAATATGTCCAAGGATTGATGCTAGGGCTTTTGAGTGGTTCCATCCTTTTCATGTTGCTTTAAGGACCAAAGTTTGGATGGTAACTTTTGGGACAAGTGACTGAGGCCTTAGTTGCTTTGCAAAAAGTTGTCTATACTTGAGTAGCAACAAATTTTGTGGTGAAATCAAATAAAACAGCTTATTTCTCAAGGTAAAAATGTAGTGCCCCATAGGCTACAAGAAAATGTAAGAGAAAGCTAGAGAATAACATAAACAAGCAAAATCAAATAATCAATGTCTCAATGAGTCAAGGGCTATGGCCAAATGACCAAAATAGGCTTTTGGTAAAGGAGTAGAGTTTCAAAAGGAAGAACAAACAGTTGAACAATTAGTTAAGTTGACACCTAAAGATCAAGAGACAAATCAAATAAACTTTCAACACTAGAACTCATCAGAAACTGAGAAACACATGATTAATCCAGTTTAACTATCTGCATTGTTATTTATTGCGTTATCGCTGTTAACTTTGCTTAATTTACATACTGTTTCAACTGTCTCAAAATTTTCAATCTGAATTTTATCAGTTTCAAAGCATACTTGTGCAGAAGTATTTGTTCTGTGAAATCCATGAGACAAGAAGGTGTTTACTTCGAAGTCTGGCTCATCGACTCTATTGCATTTAAAGCCAAAAATGGTAGCATATTGTATGTCTTTGAGAGCTAAATTTCCCTACAAATCTCAGCTATCCAACAGTAAGAGCTTCATAACTGGTAAATGAGAGAACTCAAACATAGGCCCTGACTATCTCTAATTAACAAAGAGACAACAACCAACAAGCAAAACAAGCATTTTTTTTTTTCTTGTTCTTGCTAGATCTGGATAAACCTTTAAATGGTGCATGTCGATTAACATGTCATGGACACTTCAAAACTCATCACTCTTTTCATAACAGCTACGAATCTAATGGTGACAGCAGATCTGATTGACGTATATAGAAAATAAGAGCCGGCACAATAAAATGAACATGTATTCTATGTCATCCAACTATATGTATGGAAGACGGCTTAGATTCCAACGTGATCAAGGAACAAGCCATCTGATTTCAAGTTTCCAACAGATAGATATGAGGCAAAAATTAGAGACTAAAAAAAAGTAATCCTTGTTCAAATTGTTCTTAGCTAGAGAGACAAGAGAAAATATATGCATCTGAAAAATGAAACATGATTCATACTCATCCTTGGATCTAAACTCAAAAATTCGTTAATCTGAGACAAAAGTCAAGATTTAATCATACCTAATGATCTCGTCCATTGTCATTTGGTTAAGATCTTTAGAGGAACTCATTGAGTGATAAGACGAAGAAGCTTTTTGATACAAATTTTCCAATGACAATGAGTAAGTCAATTCGCATTCAGAACACAGAATGCTAATTGCCTCTGAATTCTTTGATTGACAGAATGCAGGTTAGAAACAATTTAGTGACCTTGACAGCAATTTATCTTTCCCATTTTCAGATGTTTGCATATTTGACCGTAGAAAACGACAGACAACATTTATGAGTGAATATCTGGATATATTGCATGTACCTTATCCTAGTAAAGAATCTACCAAAATGAGAAGCAACGGTACAGGCCAGCACCCGATTTTCACGGCTGCACCAATTTTTAATGCATTCGAATGTTGATTTATGCTTATGTCTAAAACTACATCATTTTAGATGTCTATTTGATTTTGCTGTAAGTAAGAACAGATATCAGCACTAGGAAATATTACCAGATAATATTCTGAAGCAGCTAGTAAGCAAGTTCCAAAATCTAAACACAGAATACAGATTGCAGATAATCAACACTTCTAAAGGTTTGTCATCACCTCTAAGAGAAATCTAACACCACACATCACAACCATCTAACAGTACCAGTGTACCACTAGTTTACAGATAGATTTACAGTACCAACTCATACAGGTACAGACCGGGCCTCTACCTAGGCAAACCTCCCTGGTTCATTAACCCTATACTAGGACAAGCTAGCTGCACACTATACATGAAAACCAGTATAAAGGATACCTGAAAATATTAATCTGAAAAGCAATGTTCTTAAACCTCACCAAAAACTGTAATAAAACAACCTTAATCATTCTATAGCTGCTTAAACTCACAAACCAAGCAATCAGATATAAGACTGTTGGCACAATTTCTTACTAATAATTGGCCGTTCAATTATCAACATTATGTGCGGTAAGATGAAAAATTACAAATCCCGAAGGTAACAGTATGATAACAGATAACAGAGAAGATCTTTACAATTCTCTGTGAAATGACGAAACTAGAGAGTAGCACACCACTGCAACCTCTCTACACTGCCACATCATTTATGATAATTGTTTTCTATACTCTCTTTACTATTCCATACTAGCAACTGCAAAAGAATCAGCTACATATTACCCTACTTATCTCAGTTCCGGCATGAAATAATGTCAATATTAAACTACAACAATAGACCATAGAGGGGGTTACGGTTTTGTTGTCATTTCTTGCCCTCAGCAGCTGGCTCCTGAGCAGCTTGAGCAGCTGCTGCAGCACTCATTATTTCATCAAACTTTTCAGACTTCCCTAACACAATCTCAATCTGACAACCGAAACAAAGGAGATATCAGAAGTCAAATGGAATATTAATGAAATGTTTCCATCCACCTTAACTAAACAAACATACCTTAGCCTTCTGCACCAGACGACCCTTGTTCTCGTCCCTCATGCCAACCGTAGATGTTGACACTTCTGCTCAATACCAAAACAAAGACAACCAAATCAGATACCTCCATGATCTCATTTCATTCTTCTGCAAATAGGAAAACGAATGTCTTACTCTTTTCAATAGCCAGTCCATTGTTCTTCAAAATCTCAGCAATAGTGACAACTGTAGTGATTGCTGTCAAAAGTCAAAACACAATACAAAATATAAGCAAGACACAGCTTTAAAGCAACAAAAATGAAAATGGTCCTTGTCACTCTAGAAAATAGAGTGATTTGATGAAAGTAAGCCACCAAATCCAATTTCTATAAATTAGACTAATCAGGTTGAGTTACATAACATTCTCATTTTTACTGCAACACATCTTAGCAAAAAAAAAAACAAAATAAATGATTCAGAAAATGTACCCATTCCCAATGCAGAGAGCTCAACCTCATTGTGCTGCTCTAAATACCTCTGCATCAAATCAAAAACTATATAAACCCGAAATGTAGATCAAAAGCATATGTTCACATCTTGAAATTTAATGAGGTCCTCCACTAACAAATCAAGAAAATGACAAACAAATCTTCATATGTGTTCTTCTTTTGCTTCAATAATAGGCCTTGATGCTTAACAAGTATACATGTATTTTCAGCAATTCGTTTGTTTTCTTCAAAAACTCTGGTTTGTACATTCCTCATCAAGAACCAATAGGCATAACCGAAAATCATAACGCTCCAAAATCTGCTAAAAGTGTTTAGTTCATCATCATGTGACCCATCATTTGATTCCATATAATCAAAAACACTCAACATTGGCATGACCTAATCATACCAATCCAAAATGCATGACTACATTAACCTTAACAAACCTGTCAAACCAACCACGTACACCATAAACAACACACAATGATTTACCATAGTGACAACTACCATTAATCTCTTAATAGTTAATACTTCCACAACGTATTCAAATAAATATCGAAACACCAGATCACAAAAAAAGAAAGATTGATGGATTCATTCATACCTTAGCAAGATTAACATAGAAGAAGAGCGGCTTCTTGGTATTGGAAACTTGAATTCTGTTCTTCTTCTGTTCTCCTACGGCCTGGTTCTGTGACTGAGGCTGGCCCTGGGACTGGACCTGCGCTTGAGGCTGAGGCTGAGCCTGCGCCTGGGGTGGTGGTACGGCTGCAACCCGCGCTACCTGAACCGACGCCATTCTGTCCTTCTCTCGTTTTTGATCAGGAAGGCGGTTACGTTATGAAGGTTTATAATGGCGGGAGTATTGGCGGAAGACCCTGTAGGGGGACGTAACGTGCTGGCCTCTTATTGGTAAGTGGACCGAGTCACTCTATTTGGGCAGTTCTGATCCGAAGTCGAGGGTGCTGTTTTTGGTGTTCTTATTTTTCTTTCATATATTTCTTTTGAATATAAGGGATGGAACGGCTGCCCTTCCATCATAAACATTAACGAAACCATTTTTCTTTCATATTTTAAGACGCATAAGAATCACGATCGACTTATAGTATGATCCCAAATTTGGAATTGTTTTGTGAAGATTAAGAGTAACTAATTGTCTATGATCTTGGGTTACAAAAACCGCAAGAACAAAGATTTATCGTGACAAAGTTTGAACGTCAAAACGTGTTATAGTCTTTAGAACGTTTCACCGCTTTAAGTTTGAAGGTCGAAACTTATGAATCACGATCCACTTATAGGCACCATTAGGCTTGTAAGTTCACTGATGCTTCTCCAATGAACTGAACTATTCTACTTTAAATTTAGCCCTTTTCATCAGTAGCTAGAAAAATGGAGGAATGGCTTCAACATGTGATCACCACCCTTATCATGTTTTATCTTCTCAATAGTATTCTCAGTCTCATATCCCACCCTCTACATTGGCTCCAACCGCTGCCATAATCATCATCAATCACTCCCTTGCACACCAAGCCTTGGACCTTGGTCCAAAATGGTGCTGCTCAACTGTCGGATCAGCCGTCTGCTTCAGTTTTGCAAAACTAACCCAGCTATAGCTTCATCGATTCTCAAACATCACTTATGGTTTTCTTCTTATTAGAACCAACCTGTATATCAGTTTCACAATTTCGTAATCAAAAGAAAACAACCAACAAGTGAAAGGCAGAAGAAAATGAGTCCATGCCGACCATGCGCCATTCAGCCAAAAAAAAAAAAAGACCGAATTGGGCTTTAGCGGGCTGGGCGGAAACGAGACGCGTCTAGGCGGAATGGGCCGTGGTGGCTTAGACAGTGGGAGGGGTCCACCATTTAAAACCTGAAAACGACGAGTCGTCTGTCGCTACGTCTTGAGTCCGTGAGTCTCGTCGACTCGTCTCGTCTCTCTCCGGCGGATTGGGCGCACTCCGGCCACGACGACCCAGATTCCGCCGGACACAGCGGCTTTATCTCCTAAGGTACACCCATAACATACATGGATGAAGGGCATCAGTAGCTAGAAAAATGGATGACAGCATGCACTGAAGTGTTTGTACACAATTATATCTCTGAAATTGAAAAAAAGGATCGAGGGGAACTTCAATGGCCAACCATGTTAATTTGGTATTCCGATCCTGTGCATATATACAAGTTCGAGTTGTCGAGTTGTTCCCTATATATCAATGTCATGAATTCCAAAGAGCTCAGAAACTTTTCAAACCATGCAAGTACGTGATGCCATTACATCCATACAAGTATTGGAATAAATCAAAGCCACTATACATACCTGAGGGTTTTGGCGCCAACTATATTCAACTGGAATCGTGAGACTCTCAGTACTAAGGTAAGTGTTTTTCTTACTGCAGAGATTTTCACCATTATAGGTTTTAACCGAGGCCAGAATGGGCGATCGAATAGTTACTTGACTCACTTGATTGAGAAAATATTTAACCTTGGATATATAGGGCTCAAGCACGACCGAGATTATTTGAATAAAATGTTTAATGTATGCAGAATAAAATAGTTTTTCTAGATGACAAGCACATGAACTTTAGTCTGTCGGCAGGCGTGGATGTAAGTAAGAGCTCAGTATGGCTCAAGTACAACCGAGATTGTTTGAATAAAATGTTTAACGTATGCAGAATAAGCATAAAGAAAGCTTTTGCAGGGTTGGTTTAGCATAATTACTACAAACATAATTACTACAAACACAGGCACCTAGGTTTGATTCTCAGGCTCAGCATTAAATCAAGTGTATATATATCTACTATATTTTAGACTGTCATTAAATTTTCTTATTGTTTCAATTAACTAGGGAAAAAAAAAAATTCAAGCCCACCCTAATGTTAAATCCTGGATCCACCACTGTTTGTCAGTATGACTATATATATATAAAGATCCTCGATGTGTGCCCTAGCTAGCTTAATGGTCTAGATCTACTTCTCTCTTCTGAATCGCAATGCGATTTAATTAGTTTGCATTTCACAGATCAGTAACACTTGATCAATATAACTAGGCCGGAAATGAAGAAACGTCTCGCTAGCTGCGTGGTTTGATCAATCTCGATCTACAGTAACTGTCACTGTAATTTCTTCTCCTATAGATAAGTCTTCTGTGTAAATTTCAATATATAAACAATGTACGTAGTAAGTTACTACTGTAGGTGATCAGTAAATGTACTTAGTACAAACAGAACAATCCAATGACCTTCAAATAGTACGAGGAGAATGACAGACTGAAAAAATAAGGAAGAAAGAACAGTCAAGAAACATAATTGCATAGACCAAGACTTGCTTGTCGATCAACTAAAAGCGAACTCCGAAAGTGGAGGCAGGGGTCCGTCGCCATGGCCAAACCAAACCAGTATATACATGTCAAGAGGCTAGTAGGTAATTAAACAATGTACGTAGTAAGTTACTATTGTACGTGATCAGTAAATGTACGTAGTACAAACAGAACAATCCAATAACCTTCAAATAGTAAGAGGAGAATGACAGAATGAGAATGAGGAAGAAAGAACAGTAAAGAAACATAAACAAAGACTAGCTTGTCGATCAACGCCGAAAGTGGAGGTAGGGGTCCGTCGCCATGGCCAAACCAAATTAGTACATACATTACGGGCATGCATCGCATATATGTCGATGAATGAAGAAGTTTCTGGCTGCTGGTCCAAGCACACAATCTATTGTAGGATCCAGCAAATTGATACATATCGAAATGTCCAGATCTTTGCTTCCTAGCAATTTACACGTGCAAATTTGTCGGTGCATGAAGTAGATCGAGCTAGCTCGATCAAGAAATAATGAAATCAAACATAAAGTTGTGACAAGCATTCCTCTTGAATTGTCATTTTCGATTCGACGTGTGATATTTTATTCATAGAGAAGAGCTAGGCAGGGTTCCTCTTATTGTAAGGGGGTACGCGACTAAATTAGGAAAGACGTCGTTCGATTAAGAAATGGGTATATATGGTTGGTGGTGATTTGATACATAAACATATGTAATCTTTATATTTGTATTTAGCGGCCCCTTGTATTTATGCTGATATGCATGCGCACGCACATTTTTGTTACTTGATTTTGTGGTTTTTTCTAGATCGATCTCTTCGGTTTGCAATACAAAATATCAACTAGTGACCCGGTGAACGAGATTCTTAAGACTTAGTACATAATACGCACACTAATTTTTTTTTTTTTTTTTTTTACGTTTTGAATGATCGAGGATGGGCGAATAAATCGTCTGTCACTCTATTTTATTAATAAAAGAAAAAATAAATAAATGAGGGGGATCAAAACCAAAACCTCCCGAAACAAATGACAGAGTAGCTAAAACGAAATTGAGACATACTTCTAACATTGTTATTATAAGACAATAATATGAAAGGTAGAGGCTCATCCCACCACATCAATTCAGAACATAACGTACCTTAATTTGTCAGAGCATCATCTACTTTATACGCATGCTAATTCAAACTATGATCACTAAATAAAACCAGATCAAGAATTTTGATAATTTCTCTCTTTCTTATCCTAAGTCGAGACTGTTGTTGTTTCACGAACTATGAATACCGCAATAATCACCATATATATCCGGAGTAAACACTAGTATGGCTATATCCTATATATCTTATTTGGAGGCAAAGCAAGATGAAATTTGTTTGTTCGTTTTGATCTAAGGCATGGGAAGAGACTGTACTAGCTAGCCAGGGCAAGTGTGCATACGTAAGAGTGATATATGATGATGAAGTCTCCTGGGTCGGGACTGGGACTACTGGGAGTGCAATTATATGGTCCCCTTAGCATTCATATGTCTTGTGAGAAAACCAAGTGAAGGAGAATCATCCATGGTCGAGTGGTCGATCTCGATCCAGTCTCTGTATATATACAGGGACGAGCTAAGACCGACAATCTTGACTGGTACTAGTAGTACTACTTCCGTCTTAACTACTTTATCGATATATGGCTCCTGATAAATCAAAAATTAAGATTTTGATTTTGATTTAATAGAGATTGCTAATCAAATAAGATTTTGACGTACAAATTAAGGAACTAACAAGGTCCATATGTATTTAAGCAAAATTTCATTAGTGCATATGTGTTTATTTGTACAATATTATTCATCAATTGTGTGAACCCTAGTGCTGCACTGTCATTATCATTGTGTTCTTAATCATCTCCTTAATTCCCTGCCGTACTAGTGCTGCGGTTACAAATTCAACCATGCCATATTGCCATATGCAAATGTATCCAATTTGACATACCAGCTGACCAGAATAATGCATCCAGAGATCCAACTTAAGTCTACTTTTCTTTAATTCTTTGAAGATATTAGTAGTAATTTGACAAATTAGTATCCAACTTCAACCATTTTGGTGAAAGCCAATCTTTTTTTATGCTATTATAGATCAACTCTCAGGTTTCCAACTAAACAAAGTCAACCACTGCAACATAATTTAGTGGTTATTACCTAGTTGGGTGTGCTCCTCGACCAATATTCGAATCAAGACATTGTCAAAAAGTGATCAGGAGAGGGGCTACAATGCTCTGCTGGCTGTCCGAGTCCCGCAGATTAGTCTTTGGGCCTAGGAAGCATTTGCGATACTGCAATCTTGAATCAAAAAAACTAAACAAAGTCAATTTGCACCTTAATTTGGTTCCATGAAAGTCAATTAACCCTCTCAATTCCTCAAGGGCATTCGATCCCGTGAAGACTTCTCTATGTGAAAAGAAGAAAGAAATAGACAATATTATTACAAGTAATTAAGATATAATAATATTAATCCATAATGCAAAGTGATCAAAGCAAGTTAACTTTAAGTGCCAATCCAACAATAAGCTGGCTAATTGGCGCTAAATTATGAAAGCTTGAGACTCCCAAAAGTAAATAAAGCCGGCAGGTTGAATGTTGATCCATAATAGAAGCCGCTTAATTAGGCTAGGGCTTGTTATAATATGATTTCGGCCACCAAAATTTTAATATCTGTGACACTTAATTTGTAGAAGCAAAGATCATCTTTTCTACATGGAACCCTTTACAGTTTGATCGTCTTTAAACATTGTCCCCTAAACAGTTCAAGACCGATAAATGTCGGTTGGACCGGAGTTCGATAAGTTTTATTGATACATATGAATATGAATCCCTTAAACATTCCAATTCACGTACATTTCCATGAACTATGACCATATTTAGCTATTGTACCTAGTAACAATGTGACATATCTAGGTCCCCCAATCTTTATGAAGATGAAGACCACACTAAAGTAGCTAGATTTTGGAACAACCCTCTTCTCATAGAAACTAGCTCAACCTTGAGAGATCTATATAGGTAAAATTTAAAGACTTCCATTTTTTCCCAAGCTGTTGCTTAGATCATAAAACATAAACGTCGATCTAAATGATACCTAAGAACCAAATTCCAATATGTAAGATACTAAACACAGCGATATAAAGAACTGACTAAATATAAACATAAAAAATACGTGACATAAACATCACCGTTACAATTTAATGTTCAGATCACAGCACTGGTTTAAACATAATATTACAAAACAATCAAAAATAATAATGACAGATAAACATACTTCCCAAGTATGGCTCCATAAAACTCAATGCATATAGCCATGAACATTGCTGAAAAACTTGAAAGAAATTGCTAGCGTTATTTGATAATGTTTATTTTCGTTTCTAAGACAAAAGATAGGGTTTGCAGACTTTTCCTAAAGAGACAGGCAACCAACTAAGCTTTTTGACCTTGTCGCGAGCCTTTGAAACTAAAGTAGTTTAGATAAGAGGAATATTCAAAAGGTCAAGTTAAACGTTGAGACGATTTGAAAGGAACAACAAATCTGATCGATGAGTATTATATGTTTGCGGTTCGATCCAAATTGTTCCTCAAAAGAAGGATACCAAATTAGCAGCTAGCTTAGGTTGGTATTGATGATCCTCCAATGGAAATTATAAAAACAAACATCAAACATATCACATTTGCATGTTTGGTCCAACTAACTCAGCTGAAAGGGGTTTGTACATAGGTGGTGGTGATCCTATACCCAATTAGAAGGCTTACTTTTGGTGGGTGCAATTATAAATCTGTTAAGAATGATCTTGTGGTATTGTTGTTGGTATCCTCCTGGTTTTATATTTCTAATAATGCAATAATTCAAAGAGATAAAACAAAACATGTCCCCTTGGAAGTTCATAGACCTCTTCCACTGAGTCGTCACTCATGACTCTCAATTTCTTGGTAAAGCTAGCCTTCCAAGCTAGGGATAATGCATGCTAGAGAGAAATGGATTATTTGTATTGATGTATATGGATTATGATGAATGAGATACCCAGCTAATTTTCTCAATTATTTCTTGCTTTCAATTTTTCACGCATGAGCGAACCCAGAAATCCTAGGACTACTTTAAATCAATTCAAATGAAAAGGGCGGGTTGCATTTGATCGAGCTGGGACGACAAGAAGGGCCAACCCTATGATCACAAAGCATGTGGGGAAATTTGATGACAGTTTAAAGTAGAGAGAAGCAGCAGCAGCAGCAGCAAGAACCCGCTGGCTTGAATTTGAAAATAAGCACAAAAAGTAATTATTCCAAAAATAAAAACGAACAGAAACACTCACACTCTCGCACAAAAAGCAAATCTGTAACGCTTCTAAATCGATCTCTTGTCTTTGCTTAAAGCGAAGTATGCAGATGCATGTTTATACAGTACACTCATGGTCCAGAACCAAGGCTTATGCATGACGACTCAGATTAGGATTAGAGCGATGTACGTATATAATACATGCGTAATTGCGTAGTTATGTACAGAATAACAGTAGTAGCTGTAGCTGCATATACGTACAGTACAGGGGCCATTACAACTTCACCAGCTAGCTAGCTCCAGCTGATAAATGATCGATCGGTTTCAGAAGCTTCATGTGAGGTATATGAAGCGGGGTAGCTGCAGCTGGTTTGTGCAGTTAATATTTCACGGGGATCCTTGAGTTTACTTACGTGTAGTTCGAATTGCTGATACTGTGTCACAGTAAATATTGAACTCTATGAATTAATGGCTTCATCTGCTCTCGCAGAGCTGGTTGTTCATTACCATTTAGCCTTTGCATGCATGATACCTGCCATGACTACTCAACTGCTTCACGTACGGTGACTACGATCCATCGTGATCATGCTCCTCCTAGGTTATGAGGCTCTATTAGGGTTAATTGCATCGACAAGTTTACTTGTTTGAATCAAACGATCGGATCAAGGAGGCTAGGATATGATTCATGTGAACATAACGTACGTACCCTAGCAAAGATGAAAAATAGGAGAGAGGCCATGTTTAACTTGTAAACGATAACAAAATCATTAAAGACTTGGCATTGATCGACTACAACTAGCTCGTTACATGCACTTGCATCGACTCAATCATCAATTCATAAGAGCGAACTTTTGGTCTTCATGTATATTCGATTTGTATTTCAATTCATTTTATCCATAATCATAAAAATCGAATTGAAATCATTCATTTCATTTACGATCTATGTAAACATAACAATTACGGTTTAGCAGAGTTTAGAGTTGATAACATATACTAATGAAAAACATATATACATGCGGTGTAATGGAAATTAAACATACAACTATATATTTGATGGATTAGAGTCTTGAATATTGTGGCATGGGGAAATTGTATATTGTAATTTGGAATCCATAAAAAAATACAAGATGAGGACACTGTAACACGTTTGATAGTCAGCCCGAGAGAGAGAGAGAGGGAGAGAGAGGTAACTAATTTTCCTAATTAAAACGGAAATGGTTAGTCAACGAGGTTCCACGTTCCCACCACCACGTAACGTTGATCGTTCAACAACGTAGGGCTCATATATTTCGTTTACGGCCTCCACGTTTCCCACACCCACCGTTATGAAACAACTAAATATTTTACTAACTAATTAATTTCGGAGCTGTCCCTCGTTCTTTCTACAGTTTGTGTTTGCAACCGAGTTAATTACTAGAAAATGTATCGAAACAAACCGGAGTTACTAGCTAGAAAGGTTAATTTTTAATAAACCCGTCTTATTTTATTCGTCAATCTTCTCTTTATCTTTCTAGTTTGCTATTTTAGAGCAAGAATTAGTGTCCATACTACGCAACGACTTTTAATGGATTCGAACTTATTATCTTAAATCGATCTACTTCTAATAAAGGGAAATTCACCTTTAGATGTTTTTAACATCTTAGTGTCAAATGATCAACTTCAAGGACTAGTTTTTGACAACTATATATGAAGCTACTTGCATAATAACATGTCGTGCTTGAACAAAATTAGAAACAATAACGAGCAATACTTTAACGCTTAAGAAAAAATTGCACCGGAGCATAAATTGAGATAGCCTTACGATTAAAGTTGCATATCAAATCCATCATTTTCGATTCTTAATACATAAACATCTTAATGATCATGTTAGACGCGTATTCATCATTCCATCCAATTCACTTCCCACATCAAAGAAGATTCCTTCACTAAATTCTAGAGAAATTGAATCCAAGTAGGTATAATTTAATTAGCTACCACATCCACCTTTCCATAAATTCTTTCCTCAACTTAATTTGTTGAATTCCCTATCTCTCAAACAACCTAAAAAAGATTCCATCTCTCATTCTTCACAACACGTTAATTTCAAAAGAGAGGACTTATTAGTGCTAAAAGTAATGGATGGCTTTGAATACCCAAACACACAACTTTCTGTTTTTCCTCTCTTCTTTTCTGGTCGCACACCAACCCCCACCCTCCATAAAACAGAAAAACTTCCATCCAAAACGTCACTCTCATATTTCCCACTGGTTTTCTCCGTTACCAAAAACACAGATTTAACCAAAACGGCGTTTTGGACCTAAAAAGGAGCAGCCTCTATATATAGCCAAACAAAGGGAGCACAAAAAAACCAAAACTCCAAAACAATTATAGCATGAGAATTTAGACCATTCTCTCAGCACAAAAAGAAGAAGAAGAGAGATTTCAGAGACACAGAGAGAAGATTGGAGATCTTGTCAGATCGGGAACAGAAACATGTAAGAGAAATCTCTTAACATTATTGGTGTTCTGTTCTGTTTTTGTTTCTGGGATTTCTGCAATGTGTGTTTTGCTTTCAGCTTTCAATTTGAGCTCCTTTTTCTTAATGCAAAGCTTGGAGCTTTGAGGGTGTTTCTTGCTGTGTTTAAGCTTTTCTTGGATGGGTATATCTCTGTTTTGCTAATGGTGGCTATTGACTGGTTCATTTGGTTCATCTGGGTTCAGAGTTTGAGCTATTTTACTTGCTTTTCATGTTTGTGTTTCTGTGAATGTGAATGAGCTTATAAATGAAAAAAGAGCCCTTTTTGTGTTCATGGTCTGTTTGATTAATCAAGTTTCTGACCAAATTGAAGTCTATTTAGCTTTTATGGTGTTTATCCCTTATAAACACTTTTTTATACTTAATTTTCGTGCTGATGGCTTCAGTTACAGTTTGTGATGAGTCCAGGTTCAATTAAAATAGATACTGATTCCTGTATTTTCATGTGCTATTTCCTATCATTTCTTAATCAAAGTGATTGTGTTTGATAGATGAAAGATTTAAGTATTTGTTTTTCTTTAATTCTGCTACTCACAATTTTTTCTGAACTATTTTGTCCCCCTCTATTTGGATTTTCCTTGGATCTTTGTAATTCGTCCTCTGCGTTGTACTCCTAATACTCTTTTCTATCTTTGTATATTTCAATGTTAAGATAAAAGGCATAAAAACGTGAAGGTTTTCCTATTAACAAAACTTCATGTCAAACATGAATATCTGTCTTATTCTCTCCTCGCACTCTGTATCTTGAATATCTTCTTTAATAGCATATCATTTTCCATATAGGACATTCCCTTGTATATCGTATATCATGATTCTGGGTTAATTTTGGGTTGTAGACCTATTTTTCCACTCCCTTTTGTGTTAATCTGTTTTGTGGTATACTTGTGATGTTACAGGTCTGTAATTTTTTGGCTATGCAGCATGCTGAATGTTTGGCTGTCCACTAAATATGCTAAAGTTGCATGCTTTAGTTATTAGGAGACGAGTACCTTCGCTATAAGATGTATTTGGCATTGTCACATGACTAAGGCGATGCCTATATGTCTCTAAAATGATTTCATTTAAGTTTGGAAGTTGTCATTAGATTATAGAGATAAAGTCCAAAATGAAGATAAGAAAGGAAGAATTTGTAATCAGCATTGAAGATACAATTCACTTGTGTTGGCTTGTGTCTTAGCTTATGAAAAGAGCTTTACTTGAGTTTTTGTGTCACTGATAACGTAACTTGAACCATCCCTTTAATTTTGTGACTCTCACCCTTCAGTCTTTTCATGCAGTGACATGGGGAGGGAAATTACTGGTGTGAAGCAAGAGAAGAAAAATAATGGTGTTGTAGTGGGTACCAATGGAATTTCTACCACTAAGATCCATGTTTCTCCCAAAATTTCGGAGAGAGTCAGCCGGATCCAATCCAAGGAACACAAGGTGAAGGACTCACATGAAGAGAAAGCAGCTGACGGGGAAGGTCTTGAGAAGCAAGATATACTGGCTGTTCAGAGCACGAATCTTGATGATGACTTGACCAAGGAGAATAATGAGAAACCTGGAACTCAGAAGTCAAGCGAGAATTTAAATTCCAGCTCACCAGTTTCAAAATCTGCTGCTTTTGAAAATGGGCATTCTAATCAGACTGTTTCTCATTCCAATGCTGTGGTGACTGAAAGGGCTGGTACATGTAAAGAGACTGCTAAGGTTGAAGTTGCCACTTCAGAAAACTCCAGCACTGCAGAGTCCCCTAATATAACTAAGGCATCACAGACTCCAAATGTAGAGTCACCTACTAAGAGTTCAGAGGTAAGGTTCTGGGTATATTGTGTTCCTTTTTCTATTCTATTTCTTTTTTCTTTTTTTTTTGGGGGAAGGGAATGTGTGTGTGTGTGTGTGTGTTCTTTTGCTGGCAGTCTGAGACTATTACTATGACAAAAAGAATTATGCTCGTTCTAACTCAAATCTTCCCTCAGGAGAGTTATTTCTTTCAGTGCATCTAATAGAGATTTTATGAATGCAACTGCAAATTGATACTACTTACACTTTACGGAAACCATATGTCATTCCTTTTGGCTTAAAGTGCACCATGAAACAAGTTAAATGGTGTCCCCATCATTTTGGCGTTATTATGTATTACGGGACAGTTCTGATCTGAAATCTCTTGTCATTTCTCTTCAGCCAAATTCACCTCGATCATCACGAAATGGCCTACAAGCTGATACTAAGAAGCACGGTGAGGAAGAAGATAATTGGTCCTTTACTTCCTCGTATCCTTTGTTGATGGTGTAGAATTTAATTTACTTTGATGGTGTTACCTGGTAGACTTGTTTTCATTTTACTTTTAGTTTATCCTTAACCAAGCATAGCACTGCTGCATCTATGAGAACAAATAAGTTCAAGGTTACAGTTGGACAAGCTCCTTCATTTAAATGCAGTGAACGCGCACAAAAAAGAAACGAGGTATTATAATAGACTTCATGATGCATATGTTGTGTACTGGCTTCTAATAAAGACAAGCATTGCATCTAAACTTGTTAAATTATGGTTACTGTCATCTAGTACTACTCGAAGTTAAAGGAAAAACAGCAAGCTTTGGAGGCAGAGAGACTGCAGTACGAAGCGAGGACCAGGGTAGATCACTTACTCTAGTATCCTTATTTTAAGACGTGTTGGATAATAATGTTGTATTTGGGTATTTATTTCGCTTATGAAGTGATCTGTTTGAAAATTATATTCTCTATTTCATGACACTTTCAGGAAGAGCAAGAAGCAGCCATAAAGCAGCTGAGGAAGTCCTTGGTGATCAAAGCTAAACCAGTACCTAGTTTCTATTATGAGCCACCTCCTCCTAAGGCTGAGCTGAAGAAGGTAAAGTAGCCAAAAATCATTTTAAGTTGTGTTCGACTCCTTTTAAGTTCTATTCTGAGCCCAGACTCTAGAAGTTGGAAAATGCAAATATTCCGTATTTGAATTAGACTTGCCTTTGTTTAGCACTATGCTTTATGGAGTTAACAACAACTTGAATTTAGAATTTAGTATGCAATCTAGCACCCGTAGCAATTCCTTAGTAATATTTCTCATGAGTAGTCAGGGAAACTCTTGACTCTCAATTGGATTGCGTTACTAGCTGCAGTTTTATTGTTTGATGAAAGTTTTTCTATATGATGGCAGCTTCCACTTACGCGGCCCAAATCACCAAAACTGAACAGTCTAGGCAGGAGAAGGAGCTTTGGTGATGCTCTAAACACATCTCCTAACGAAAAGGGAAAAGTTTGCCCTCGAGCACATCGTCATAGTGTTGGTTGCCAGAAAGAATGCAGTACTACTCCGAAGAATAAGGTGCAGAACAGTAGTCGTAACAGTCTTAGCAATGGTAGCAGAGTCAAAGACCAATCAAAACTGGGAGAAGAAGAAATAACGGAAACAGCTCCTAAGTTCAACCAGAAAAGACATGTAGACATCAGTTTGAATCATGAACTTGAAAGCTTTTTCTAATATCAGGTGGGTTTTTCATTTTTTCGTGGTTTATATTTGGATGTACTAAATGGAAAATAGCTTGTTTTCTTTCCTCCACAACGACTTGTTTACGTGGTTTGTGTGATTGTGAACTGTATATGTTTTGTAAGTTGGTGCTGGTACATATCTTGTTATATATGAAATGAGTAATCCATTCTGACATGGGCTGAATCTGTTTATTTGGGATTATGAAGTAGCTGATATTTCTTGGTTTGAATGGAAAATATAGTAACAATTGGGTGTTGATTATTTCATAGCATCATAGATTGAGATTAGGTATTATTCGAAATCACTGATCTTCTCAAGTTCGATAAGGTCACCTACTTTGCTGGAAATACTTGATCTTTCAACTCATTTGTTGAGAAACTTCATTGTTCATTTGCTGTGGGAGTTGAGATTCTGCACAAAGCATAAGTCAAACCTCTATTGTGAGAATTGGGAAGTGAAAATGAAAGAGATTTCTCAAGTATAAATGATTGGATTGTTTGGTTGCCAAGAAAAGTACCGATTTTTCTGTTTCTTTCTTTTTTGATAAGATTTTTTGTTCTGTTTCTTCAAATGCTTGACAGGAGGTACCAATTTTCACTGAACATATATATATTTTTCTTCCAGATAAAAAAGAAACCGATCAAAGTGAAGAGTACAAGGACCACATATGATCAAATATGAGTTTATGGGCACAAAATTTAGCTGACACATAAATAAGACAATTAAAATAAAAAGTTTAAAAGACACAAAAACAAGGAGAATGACATAATTAACTAGTTTTGAAAAATTCAATCTAATGTATGTTGATGCAGTAAAATAGCGTTTGCTAATCCACTTGCAACAGATGTAAGAAGTATCGCTCGAGTTTATAGGATCCACGAGTTCTTCAAGATCTGTCAATAAGAGTAGCAGATGACGACAGGAGAGGAGACTGTTTCTCGCGGTCTTCAACTCTCAGGAGAGAATACCGCTTCTCGATGCCCCAGTCAGTTAGCTTGTCGATAGAGTAACGGTAAGTAAACAAAGTATGTGTAGTCTATAAAGGGAAATAGAGGTACCACTTATAGATTTGGAGGCTCAGAGGCCTCTGCTCATCTTCGATGTGGGATTGTTATCTCTCCAAATGCTTTGTTAGGCAGTTTTAGTGGAGCGCGTGAAGGTGCGTCCTGCCACCTATTAGGAAGCGGTTGACTGCGTCTAAGAGTTGTTGTTGTTGTCTTGACTTTAACGACTATATTTGGAGCTAGTATGGCGGTTATGCCTAGCTTAAGCATGTCCAAGTGCTTTGTTAGACAGTTTTAGTGGAGCGCGTGAAGATGCGTCCTGCCACCTATTAAGAAGCGGTTGACTACGTCTAAGAGTTGTTGTTGTTGTCTTGACTTTAACGATTATATTTGGAGCTAGTATGGCGGTTATGCCTAGCTTAAGCGTGTCCAAGTATGCTTGTTAGGCATACATATCTACAACGTAGTTGGAAACTCCCCAAGGAAAAGAGGCTTTGCTCACTATAAGAACCGGTATTAAGTTCTTCACAAAGAACATAAACCTCGACACTCGGGTCATCATCCAAATTATTTTTATAAATAAGGATTCTATTATACGGGTCATGACTTTACATCCGACGAGCGGTTTTTCAGCCGTACCAACTTTACTGACCTCTATATAATCATTTTCTTTTTAAACTAAATAACTTTATTGATAACGGACATAAATTACAGCATAATGGAATGACCGGTTGTGGTAGCTACACCACGACACATATTCCCATAAAGATCCATAGTTACGAGTCTGTTCGCTTCATTGCCAACAACAACATCCATGTGGCAAAAGGGCCCAACCCCTAACCCAATTTCAAGCTAAAAAAGAGCTACATAGTCCTGAGAATAACGATACAACCTTGTCACCAACACTATAACGAGCCAATTCCCCTTCTTCAACACCATGTCCAAATACCACCAGACCACGTGCAAAGGTAATCCACTCTCATGTTGACAACCAGACAACACCGATATTAAAGCCGAAAATCTCAAGGAAAGATGTCACCGAAGTAGCACACCGACCAGAACACAACACCTAAACTCTTGCCCGATAGAGGAGGGACATACTAAACATAACCAAAAATATAAACAACCCAAAAGCAGAAACCAAAAAAAGACCAAACTTGGCCCAATACCACACCCCAAGCCCAAGCCCACCAAGTCAGCCCCATGGAAGTCCTGCACCTGCTTCACCCGGCCCAAGAAAGCCACTGCCTCATCTCCAACATTCCGCCACTGACGCCGCCGCAAAACTATACCTCCGTCGTTGTCGGTTCCCTTCTTGCCGCCGCTTTGTCCCTCAGTAAAGCCAGCGGCTAGAGCCACCTCTATATAATCATTGATTTGTTTACTTTAGAGAAAATGTGGTAAGGTTCATATCCGTTGAGAGAGCTAACTTTTTGATATTAAAGATCACACATCTTTGACTATCAGAAAGTTACCAATATCCATATTGATGTTGTCTCAAATTTAACTTCTTTTCTTCTTACCACTATCTAATCTCAAAAATAAGTATAGTAAAAATAAGTATAGTATAGTATACCAGTCATCACCACTTTCATATTTCATCTCATATAGTGTGTTGTTACAACGACAAACAATATCAAGGATAATGACAGGCTTCACCGCCCAACTTATCGGAAGAGACTTTCCAAATTCATAATTGCACAAACACAAAACCACCAACGTTTATCGAAAATTGATTGGTCCAGATATGACGAATTCATAAATAAACATTGATCCGGCTAATCACCAAAACCATGTTATCAAGTTCGCAATGGGTACCCCGCCTGTCGATGTTTATCTAATTGTTGACCAAGATAGCGATCCAGTATAGACGCAATGTAAGCTGTGTAAAGCTTGCTACAAAACCAAGTTACCAACTTTGAGATATCTGACCCCGAGTATGTCGTCAACTTATAAGAAAACTACTTGTAGTTCAATGGATTGTAAACTTGTGACAAGTCTACAAAAACAACCAAAAAACTCTTGGTATTATTTTGGGATGTTCATACAATATGGGGTTTAGTCTTTATGTCCCTCTTTGTGTTATGCAGTTTAATTAAGGCATGAGAGCAGCCGTTTTAGCCCTTATTAAAAAAAACTACTTTGTATTCTTGGGGGTAACATTTAATACATTCCAACAACATAATTAACTAATTTTACAAAGAGTGATTGGAAATTAAAGAACTCCTTAAATGAGGCTATGCCCTATAAAACAACCAGGCCGCTCACCAGCGGGAAAAGTTTCACGGGATAGAAAGGGATGAAATCTTCTTAGCCGTCAAATCTTAAGTGAAACGATTTGACGGACACAAGTGCATATACATTAAAACACAATACGTAGACTCATGTCCTGATTTCTAATTTTGAAAAGTGTGGTTGGAAAATAATGCAAAATACAATATTTGGAAAATAACTCTTCAAATGAGGCTCTGCCCTATAAAACTACCGGTACATAGTTGTAAAAACATGGATCACATCACATATCAAGTTATTTCTAAAAACAGATATTACACCCCACGTTAATGTTACATCTCTACGTGTGACTGGTGGTCTTTCAGCCGTAAACACAATTTCTATTCTCTATATAAACATTTGTGATCTTTAGAGAAAATGTGGTAAGGTTCAATCATAAGTGGATATCTGTGGAGCGAAGTAACTTTTGACATTCAAAGATCATAAATCTTTGAATGCCAAAAAGTTTTCAATATCTATTGTGATCTTGCCTCAAATTCATTTTTTTCCTCATGTTATCATTACGTAAACTCGATCATATGGCTACCCTTTGTTCTTTACCAAGAATTAACTATACTATAGCCATCATCACCATTTTTTTCTTTCATCTTGGGTACTACACTATTATAGCAACAACCAATATCAATGGTGGATTCAGTGCCCATCTTATCCGAAAAAATTCTCCCAAATCACCATTGCATGAACATAGAAACAACCAAGTTTCTCGACGGTTGATTGGTCCAGACGTTCCCGAAGCACCGATGGAATTTGATCCCAACGACAACGAAGTTGTTATGAAGTTCTCAATGGGAACTCCACCCATCGATATTCATGCAATTGTTGATACTGGTAGCGATCTAGTATGGACGCAGTGTGAGCCGTGTCATGTTTGTCACAAGTCCAAGTTTGGTGTTTTTGACCCAAGAAAGTCATCAACTCATAAGAACATTACTTGTCGGTCAAAGGATTGTAGACTACTTGGCGACTCCTATCCCCGACGTGAAATGGAATTGTGTAGAAAAGCACCTACTACAAATTGTGTGTACACGTACGATTACGAAGACGAGTCATACACAGTAGGTCATTTGGGTAGAGAAACAATTTCGTTGAAATCCACTACAGGCAACGTTGTAACCCTAAAAGATATTATCTTTGGGTGTGGGATTACGAACAATATAACTGGTTCCAGTGAAAATGATATGGGACTTGTAGGGCTTGGGCGTGGGCCCTTATCATTTGTTTCTCAAGTTGCTCCTTATGTTGGAGGCAAAAAATTCTCTCATTGTTTTGTGGACAATCCCAATTTGGAAAGCAAGATCTATTTTGGGAATTGGAGTGAAGTTTTGGGTGAAGGGGTGGTGACAGTACCTTTGGTAGATGATCCGACTGCATATTATGTGACAGCATCAGGAATTAGCATCGGAAACGATTTTGTTCCATTCAACTCAAACGGTACATTGCTGAAAAAAGATAACATGATGATCGACTCAGGTACACCTTTCCCGAAGGTACCCCAAGATCTTTTTAACCGGATGGTAACTAAGCTACAAAAAGCAGTTCCTCTGAAGTCAATCATAAAAAAAATCAAAGTGATTGATGCCCTTTGCTTTGCTACCACGACGCCTCCAACATTGCCAAAAATGGCTATACATTTTGAGGGTGGTGGCGAACTACCATTGAGCAATAAGACATTAACATTTCCCGTAGATGATGAGACGTATTGTCTTACAATCGTGAGCGGCACTGATGACTATAGCTTTTTCGGGGGTATACTTCAGACAAATTTATTACTTGGTTTTGATTTGGACAAAAACACGGTATCCTTCAAGCCAACTGATTGCATAGAATACAACAAAAACAACTAATTACTTAAACTGTTGTGTACTCATGTAATTTTTTTATTTTTTATTTTTGAGAATATGTACTAATGTAATTTTGTATTTGAATTTTGAGAAAGTAAAAGGAATGTAAGGAAATGGTAAAAAGGAATGTAACAAATGGTAAAAAAACACATTTGATTTTGATTATAAGAAGAAGCACACTAGAGCCATCAGACTAATATAGAAATCCCATTACAAGTCAACAAATTACCAACCAGAAAATAAAAACCGTCCTACAAATTTGTGTGTGCCCAAACAAACTACAGACTACTGCTTCTTTTTTCCATACCGAAACTACCCTCAGACTTTAGAAAATTTACACAATACTACCCCTGGATCCCTGAAAAACCTTTTTTCACTTCTTGCCCCTCTTTGGCTGAACCTTCTTCTTCGCCGGAGACTTCACACTCTTGGCCTTCTTCACAACCTTGGTCGCCGCCTTGGATTTCGCCGCCACCTTCTTCCCCGGCGAAGTCCTCGACGATGTCCTTGCCGCCTTCGCAGCCGGTTTAGCCTCCGCCGATGCCTTCGGTTTCTTCACCACCGCCTTGGCCTTCGGTTTCGCCGCCGCCTTCGGTTTCGCCACGGTTTTCGCCTTGGATTTCGCGACGGTTTTAGCCTTCGGTTTCGCGACGGTTTTCGCCTTCGGCTTAGAAGTAGTCTTCGCGGCGGCGGCGGTGGACTTCTTAGCCTTGGAAGCTTCCGGCTTGGTCTTCTCCTTCGCCGGAGCAGCAGAGGCCGCGGCGGCGGAGGAGCGAGGAGGGAGCTTGAAGGAGGCTTTGACCTTGACGAGCTTGCCGGAGGCGACGAGCTTCTTCAGGTTGAGAAGCAGAAGCTTCCTGAAGCTCTGAGGCAACTGCTTGTGCTTCTCCTCCACGAATTTGGTGATGGCGTACTGGCTTGAACCAGTCCTCTCCTTCAGCGCCACAATCGCCTCCGTAATCATCTGCAAAACGACGCCGTAGTACTCAGTTTTCCGATCAAAACTAAAAACAAGGCTAAAACGGTAAAATCACAGTAAAAATTCACGTACCTCCGAGAAGGGAGGGTGAGCTGGCGGTGCTCGCTTGGCCTTGACGACGGCGGTTTCGGCGGCCATGATAATCGGGAAAGCAGTTAGGAATCGGAAAAGCGGGTCGGGTCGGGTTTAGGCGGTTTTGAATTTTGGGAAGGAGAAAATGGTGTGATGTGAGAAGTGAAGGTGGGGAATTGGGGGTGTTTATATTGAGGTGGATAGTGAGCGCTGATTGGTGGAAACTAGAGTGACGCGGATCGGGGTCTGGGGGTGAGAATGGAATGTGGGGCGTTGGATTAAATGTTTATCTACGGCAGGAAATGAGAGTTGGGGCGAGGTGCGGATCGAGGAAGCGCTTTTGTGGAGTTTTGGGGTTTGAAAAATTGGGGGAGTTTTTGAACTTTTTTGGGTGTGTTTCTGATTGAGATTGTAAAGGGTGTAAGTTGGGATTTAGGGGATGGATTTTGGAGAGGTTTTGATGGGTGTGGAGGTTAGAAGGTGAGGTTTCTAACGAGTGGTTTTTTGGGGGGAATGGTGGTGGGGATTGGGAGCTATTTGAGTTTGGAGGTGGATTGGTCATGGTTAGGGTGAGTTTGGGAGTTTGTTTGAGTTTGAATGGGTTTTGAGGAAATTCTTTGAAGGGATTTTGTGAATCTTGATGTTGAATTACTCTGGGTTTAGTTGCAAGTGAATCGGTTCGACAATGGTGGGATTTCGACTACGAATGAGTAAGGAAGTTTTAATTGGATTGTCATTGAAGTTGAACGTTGTTGAAATAGTGTCGTAGTTGGTTTGCTGCGATGTAAGTGTGAAGTTATACAATGAGATGATTGAATCCGTGCTTCAAACACAAATATGCACAATATTGAAGTACTTGAGAATTGTCTAACATAGTGAGCTCAAAACGAACAAGTATATACATAGAGCATGATATTTATGAAAATGTTACCTTTTTAGGTTCACCGAACAATAATCGTCAAGTAATTATCCAACGCAATGCTACGGGTTCGTTTTATTTTTTTCTTCTCAAATTTGTATGTCATAGTTGAGCCCCTTGAATTTAATTGTATCATATCGATATATGTTCTTAAATACTTCTACTACTTTTTTTTTTTTTTTTGAATCTAAAGGCTAGAAGGCAGCCCTCACGCCGTTACTATTAATGAAACCGCAGAACACAAGACAGCCCTCACGCCGTTACTTCTACTACTTTTTTTGGTCATAAATACTTCTACTACTACAAGTCTACAACACCAAAACTGCGCCATGGAAAACTGTATTATGCTCAGTTTTGAACCTCCTTATATAAATTTGCTACAGCAATCCGTGACCCGTTAAGTATAGATTCCTGAGCAACCTTTGAAGCTGCGAAAGCACTGATAATTTTGAAAAAGAAAAAGAAGCATACTGAGGGTGTTATAAAGTGGATAATATGTAATATTCAAAACATAAGCCACAAGAGTAAAATGCCACATTTTATTTTGGTAAGATTCAAACCCAATTTTACAGTTCTCGTTATTCAATACTTCAATCACAAAATCTGCTCTAAACAACACCATTTCTCCATTTAAGTGTCTTGCATGGTATGATCCAAACAAAGCAATACAATATTATTGTCATTATTACCTCCATTGCAATATAGGCCAGTCTCTTGAAAAAGGCATAAAAACACTTTTGCAACATTATTGAACTTTAACAGAATAAAAACAAATGAATATGAGTACCAATTGGGTTTGCAGCCTCAGCCATCAAAGTAAACAATAACAACCGAAAGAGGGAAGGAATTACTCTGAGAACGAATCTTTCTTTCATCAGGACACTACATGTTATAGTTACAATTTGTCATATGAGTTTATTCAGTTCGGATCAAAGGCGGACGTTCGCAACAAAGAAAAAGTGCGGACGCCACCTCAAGGAGCCTCACGCTGGCGTCGATGGAAGCTCTGGTTCCGTCCTCGGAGATTTCAGACATCCCGGACGTTGTCACCACCAAGGTGAAGGCCACGGTGACCTAGATCACAGGTGTGGTTGGGAAGTTTGCCGGAAAACTTCAAGCACTTCATTCTTGACTTCAAACTCGTCGCTAGCAAGTCCACCGGCAAAGAGAAGGTAACGATGGATGTATGAGCAACACCAGCAAGATCTGTGAAGCCATCAACGCCGATGTGAGGCTCCTTGAGGTGGCGTCCGCACTTTTTCTTCATTGGGGACGTCCACCTCTGATTGTTCCCTTGAGTTTATTATCATAAATGTTAATAAACTTATCCTAAATGTTAAGACTCAAGACTGCTTCTCTTGAATGAGTTGATGCCTTAATGCATATTCTGTTTATAACTCAAAATCTTAATTCACCCGTCATGTATAAGTTCATCAACGCACCCATACATTCGTACATTTTTTTTTTTTTTGATAATGGGTACTTTAAAGACTTTTTAAGTCTAGAAGTTAATTCTTCAGCGCATGTGAAATGCTCTAACTATGTATTGTTAGAGGTTAATAAAAGAATCAAAATTTGAAAATGAAGTTTTGCCAGATAAAGTAACTTGTACAAATTTCTTACAAGAAAAGATGGACCGGGTCATCTTCCAAGTAATTTCTAAAAGTAGAAAAATCCTACCAGACTACCGCAACATAAGGTGACTTCTCCATATATGACTAGTGACTTTTCAGCCGTAAACACAAATTTTACCAATGTCTATATATGCGTTTGTGATATTTAGACAAAATGCGATAAGGTTATACTTAGGGATATAAATGAACTTTCTGATATTTAAAGATTACAAATCTTTAAATATTAAAAAGTTCCAATATCCGTCATGAATTTTCTTCAAATTCAACTTTTGTTCTTCTGATCACTACCTAAACTTGATCTTATGGCTACTCGTTATCCGTTGCACAATCATAATTATATTATAGTAGTCATCACCTATTGTTTCTGCCATCTCGTATATTACTCTGTTACAGCAACAATCAATATCAACATTAATCATGGTGGCTTCAGCGTTGATCTTATCAGAAAAAACTCCTCAAATTCACCATTGCATAAACACAACATAACTTCTAGACGGTTGATGGGTCCAGACACGCCAGGATCTCTAATAAGAACAGATCCAAATAGTGGCGCACACATCATGAAGTTCTTAATGGGAACCCCGCCCTTCGATATTTATGCAATGGCTGATACTGGGAGCCATCTACTATGGACGCAATGTGAACCGTGTAAGGCTTGCTACAAATCAAATTTTGGCATTTTTGATCCAAGCAAATCCTCAACTTATAGGAAGATTAATTGTCGTGCAAGAGATTGTAGACTCGTCGGTCATTTCAAACCACAAGACTATGAACCAAACTATTGTAGAGAAGATGGTAAAAGACCATGCCTTTATAGCTACTCGTATGCAGACACGGCAACAACGACTGGTGTATTGTCTAAAGAAACAGTTACCCTGTCCACTACCAGTAGAGTTGTAACTCTACAAAATATTGTCTTTGGGTGTGGGTATGCGAATAATGAAACTGTTAATTCTGGAAATGAAATGGGAGTTATAGGGCTTGGGCGTGGGCCCTTGTCATTTGTTTCTCAGATAGCTCCTTATGTTGGAGGCAAAAAGTTCTCGCATTGCCTCGTAGATGAGGATTCTGATAAAATAAGTAAGATTTTTTTCGGGAATGGGAGTGAAGTTTTGGGTGAAGGGGTGGTGTCAACACCTTTGGTCGATACAACCCCAGAAGAGATGAGTTATTTTGTGACAGTAACAGGAATTTCCTTCGGGAATGAATTTGTCTCTTATAACTCAATTGGAACATTGCTCAAGAAAGGTAACGTGGTAATCGATTCTGGTACACCTGTGACACGTTTGCCACAAGATTTTTTCGACCGGATAGTAATCCAATTAAAAAAGATGGTTAAATTAGAGTCATTCGTTAAAAGTTACGTGACAAGTAGTACAAGTAATCTTTGCTTCAACACCACGACGCCTCCAAAATTACCGACTGTTTCTGTACATTTTGAAGGTGGTGGCAAGCTGCAATTAGCAGATAAACAATTACTTTATGGAGAAGAGGAAGATGTATTTTGCTTTGGATTGGCAAAACACACAATCGACGGCAAGGACTTTAGCAATGTCGGTATATATGGAGGTCAACTTCAGACTAATATGTTTATTGGTTTTGATCTGGACAAAAATTTGATTTCCTTCAAGCCAACTAATTGCGAAAACCTCTAACAACCCAGTAATTCCATAATCTACTAGTATTGGATGTTGTTTATATTTAATTTTTCTTTTTCTCCTCTTTTTTTCTTTTTTCGATTACATTTCTTTTTCTTCCTTTCTCCGCTTGGCTATATGAAATTACTTGTAATTATGAGTTTTATCCTTGTAGACCAAAATCTCACTGACCTTTTATCTATCTACTATTATAAAGGGAGGAGTGGTTTTTGTGTCACAGGCTTCACCAATTTAAGAGCTCTCTCTTTCTCTCATCCCTAGGTTACACAGTAATGATAATGGTAATTAACAAAATTAGCAAATCTAGTCTGGGCCAATAGAGCAGGTCTATATCATCACATCATTTCAACAGGCCCATTTACTAAAAACAAACAAAAACACAATCCGGGTCGGGTAGAACCCAACACATATCTCGACCACGTATATAAACCCAAACACCGAAACCCTAATTTCACTTCCCCACAGCTCCTCGCTTCTTCACTCGCCGCTCTCTCTCTCCTCCGAATTAGGGTTTCATCTCTCCTCGATTTCACCGACGATGGTAAGCCTCTGAACGCCTCTCTCTCAGTCAAACTCTTCTCCGATTCGTCGTCTTCAATTTGATGTGCTTTTTTGTTTGTATGGTGTAAAACAATCTGAGTTTTGTGGATTCAGGCGGAAGTGGAAGCTGACGTGGCGGCGGCCGGAGTGCCGAAGAAGAGGACGTTCAAGAAGTTCAGCTTCAGAGGAGTGGATTTGGATGCTCTTCTGGACATGTCCACTGATGAGCTCGTTAAGCTCTTCCCTGCTAGGGCTCGTAGAAGGTATAAGATCCTCGCGTTTGTATAGATTATGTGATTCTGTGTGTTTATGAATTGAATTTGGTTTTCGATTGCGAGTGATTGTGTTGTTATTGGATTGCGATGTGGTTTTGGGTTGTGTGGCTGATGGAAATGTTGGTCAGGTTTCAGAGGGGTTTGAAGAGGAAGCCAATGGCGTTGATCAAGAAGCTGCGCAAGGCTGTAAGATTCGTTTATCTTCTGTGTGTGCATTTGTGGTTTGGATTACTTGGTGTTTGTGGAGTTGAATTACGAATTTGGATTGGTTGTTTCTGATTGGTGAAGAAGTTTGTGTGAAATGGTGTTTCTTATGTGGCATGATTGATTGGATAAAGATTACAAAATGTATTCATGTCCCACAAGGAATTTCCGAGTTGAATGGTTTGTGATTGGAGTGTCAGCATATTCTTTATGTTTCGTAATTCATGTTCTAAGCACTTTTTGCAAAATATTCAGTTTGTGTGATGCTTGTTCTGCCATAACTGTCTTTGGATATTGCATCATTCATCGATTTTACTTTACAATGTTTCGTTCATTTGAGACCTCTGGTACATTTTGGTGCGGGGCATTCTCACTCAAATTCTAAGTTTTAAGACGATTATTATGTTCAAGTCTGTCATGGATTCTTGTGTTCCCCTAGTTCTTGCGGTATCTGCTAGTGTAATGGTTTTGAATATGTTGATAAAATAGCATGGCCTCAAATAGTGATACATTGTTCCTTTGTTTTTATACAAGGAGCAACTTTGCTTGAAATACTGGAAATATGTTTGTGTTAATGTTATTAATTGTTTGTGTTTCCTGCTTGGTCATTTGGTCTTACTTGCCTACATGCCAATAGGTTATTTTGAAATCTTGGATGACATTTTTCTCTTTAAAACCATTATGCATAGCTTCTGAATCTTTTTCTTCAAAATGTTTTCTTATTCATACATCCTGATGCTTATAGGCATCTGTTTTCTTAATGAACGTATGCAACTTTTGATTCACTGCCGACTTTTGAGAATCACATTGTATTTACTTTGGTTTTATATTGATTTGTAACAGAAAAGGGAGGCCCCACCTGGTGAAAAGCCAGAGCCTGTTAGGACTCACCTTCGCAACATGATCATTGTTCCTGAAATGATTGGTAGCATCATTGGAGTGTACAATGGCAAGACCTTCAACCAGGTTGAGATCAAGCCTGAGATGATCAGCCATTATCTTGCTGAGTTCTCTATCAGTTACAAGCCTGTCAAGCACGGAAGGCCTGGTATTGGTGCTACCCACTCTTCCAGGTTCATTCCCCTCAAGTGAAGTTTCTACATCATTGATGTTCAGAGAGTTGAGAGGACTTTATTTGAGTATGAATTTCAATTTCCCGTCAGACATTTTTGCTGAAAGTTCTATTATTATGTAAACAATGACAAAGCCGACTGGTTTCTAGGATCTTATTTTAAGTAATTCTTATTGCAATCAAGTTTATGACTTATGAGTCTGCTTTTGAGCAAAGATTTGGTTTATCTTCATTAGTATTGAACCAATTAGTGAAGCGTTGTTATTTGAGTTCAATTACCATTTACCTCGTTGTTGGTGTGAAAAGATCCCCAATTCTGTTGACTAGAGATAGTTCATTTTGAGAATCAGGTTCTTTTATAAGAATTTTGAGAATCAAGTGCTTCAAGTATAATTGATATGCGATAGATTGCAGTATTTGCAACTCAAAACTAGTTCAATACCCCTTTGAAATTCCAAAAACTAACTAAGGTTCACTCAGAAATGACAATACTAGTCAGGGTCATACAAGATGTCAAGGTCCATGAACATTCTCATTGATGGGCAGATTGTGAATGCTTGTGGGCAGATTGTGAATGCTTGTGCTCGCTCTCATAGGTGACTATCAGCATTGCAGGGTCTTCGATGCACCTCTCGACATGTTTCCTTGCTGGGCAGCCTCTCATGCTGCTACACTTATAGTATCCCCTACATTCATACCCGTGTTAGACTCAGATTACTGATTACATAACAGTCGATAACCATCTATAGCTAGACTAACAATTATGAGTTTTCCCAATGTACAAAAGTAACTGCATATAGCTCTTTGTAGAACCACATCTAGATCCAAGTTCAGTAATCATCATTTTGAATAACAAATTTGGTTCAACATGCAAACTAGGTAATTTGTAACGAATTTATATTGGCAGTAGTACCTTGGATAAGGAGAGCCCTTGATTGGCTTCTGTCCATACTTCCTCCATGAATATTCATCACCTGGAATGTGTGCTACATTCTTACCTCCTTCAGGTACCTTGAAGGATTTTCTCACCCTCAATCTCCTATAAACAAATAAAACATTAGTTCGATAAAGTAAACAAATAAAACAAAAGGCCTATTCGAAAACTCGATGCAGATAACTGACCTCTTCCTTGGTGTGGAACACTTCTCACTGCTTCCACATTGTACACTGCTGTTCTGCTGTACATCAGCGCTCCTCATCAGTTGCGATATTTGATCCATCGGCTGCGGCACGCAGCCACTGATTAGTCTGAAGGAATTGCTGTCATAGTTAGCCACACGACCAGCATCCATGCTCAAACATGACATGAAAGACGCAGCGTTGGACGAGGAGGGTGTGGTGCTAGGCTTGTTAAATGCAAGGTTTATGCCAGTGAACTGCTGGGGATGGACTGGAATTCTATGCAACTGCTGAAATGGTTTTGGTTGAACATTTTGGAGAGGAAGATTAAGACTCATATCCAACACTGGATTTCCTAGAATCACTTTCTGGTTTTGTGTGTGTGGGTTAGGAGGGAAAGTAGCTGGGAGTAATTGGAGGGTTTTGGTTGAAATGTCTGATCTGTAATTAGGGCCATCCAACATGAGGCTTTGAGGCCAAGATGAGTCAAGCTTCTTCTTCAACTTTCTGATCCTTCCATGATTCAGAAGAGACACAACTCTCTTGAACTTCACAACGGCCTCTTCTGTAAGCACACCTAAATTTTCACACTGAACATCATCTTTGTGTTTGCAAATGAGACTGTTGAGAACTCTATGGCAACTCTCTACTGCTGCTTTGTTAGCTGCTTCAACCTCCTCCATGTTCCCCCAAAAACTAGTCTTTAAAATCCCAACAAACCCAGAAAATAAAATGAAGAAAACAGACTCACTTTTCTACTAGACAATCTCCATGCTTTCCCTAAAAGACAGGTGTTACTCAAGATTCAATCTTTTCAATCCAAAAGAAGAAAGAACACTTAGAAACTTAGAGAATGTGCAACCCAAGAACCCATTTTGAGATAAACAAGTAGTTGAAGCACATAGCTGATATCCATTTGGGTGGGTTTATATGAGGAGCGAGAGTAAGAGAACAAAAAAAGAAGAGAAAACCGTGCACACTTTGGGAAGTGAAAGACAAAGCTGGCCTTAAAGGTATGAATGAATGAGAAGGCAGACTTTGCTTTGCTTTGGTAGTAGTTTAGATGCAAAAGACACAGGTCTCTTTAATCAAAGGAGTTGATATTCCTACGCAAAATTTCTGTCATTTTTGGTCTCCCATTGTCCCAGAAACAACGAATCTTCACCCTTTTCTATTTTACACAAGGGTTTATATCTCTCTGTGAAAGAAAATGGTTCAGAAAAACCGAATCATATCAAACTCTTTTAACCGTTTTGGATAATAAAAGACCTGCAGGAAAGGGACAATTGCTCTGTTTCTGGAGAAAGAGAACAGAGCACAAATAACAGAGGACCATAGCCAAAGCTGGTTATACGAGGGGGGAAAGAGTAGGGTCCTACTTCCTTGACCTCGATCATGGCCTCTCTGATTGATCTCATTGACTGAGTCCTACATGTCCTCCACTGATCTGTCCTGAGTCGGGGCCAGAGGAGAGGTGGACACGTGGAAGTACATGCTGTCTTGTATTGTATTATTGGTGAGTTCAAAGCCTATTTTACCAGAGTGTTTAAACAGAAAAAGAGGTTATGAATCAGAGATCGAGAGATACAACATCAAACTAGGAAGGAGAGAAAATTTCGGAAACAATACATGTTTTTATTAAGAAGTTATTCTATGGTTTTGTTACGTGTTAGTTCATGCTAATAATATTGTTCAAATTTGATAAAGATCTTGCACCGATGAAAATAAAGATGAGAATTAAAAAAAAACGGAGAAACGTGTTAGGATATAGTACATGTCATATAAACCAATAACATCAAGTAGGACCACCATGTGTATCATGATCATAAACACAATTGCACAATTGTAATGTTTGTTTCTTTGGAGCTAATTTTCGGTGATTTGATACTATAACTATTTTGTCACTAACATCTTGGGTTAGTTAAAGTTATTGTAAATTTCTAAATGTATTTTTGATAAGCAATATTCCAGAGGAAAATGATTCTTACTCGGGCGTTTTCCCAAACTCTCAAGTAACCCCAAGTAACCTAAGTTGTTCATAAGTGAGAATCGATCTCATATTTTAGTCTGCAGTCAACCACATTCTCATACTTAGTGTTGTAGTAATTACATGAGAAATCATGTAATAATAGATTTGTATGCTTCAACGTAGTACATATTATAGATAAGTAAACTTGTCATTAAAAATTAAACTTTCATTGAGACCCTTAAACTGGTTGCTAATCAATCGGATAAGAGTGCGGCTATTGGGACCTCTAAATTTGCTCAATATACATTTCATTCTCTCTACACTTCTGTCTTACTTTTCAATATAATTAATCATTTTCTCACTAAACCTCATTTCAAATTCCTAACATAACTTTAGTTATTTATTGATATATATATTTTAATTAATTACTTACTTTGTCTCTTATTCACTCAATAGACCTCTCATTCTTTTGTTTTTTTTTTGACCTTTTGTTTTTGAACATCTATTATCCCTAACTTCATTTTTTGATTATTTTTTTCATGCAAGAAAATGTTTTATCATGAACTATTCTA